>NW_004955488.1:7667210-7685275 GCF_000276665.1 Chinchilla lanigera | reverse complement strand
AGAGAGAGAGACAGAGAGAGAGAGAAAAAGAAGGAGGAGGGGGAGGAGGAAGGGGAAAGCAAGAAAGGGAGAAGGGGAGAAGAAAAGGAGAAGCGAGCCCTAGAATCCCTGAAGTCTTTTTCACTCCCAGCTCTAGTTTGTACACATCCCTTCTAAATGGCATGCAACTTTTCAATATAGTCGCTCATTTACTTAAGCTTATTTGCATGGTATTTACTCTTTTGCTGTACCTTGTTATAGTAGCATAAAAATATATATAGCACAGGGATCCTAATTAGTGAAACCCCAAAGGTTCTTTTGTTTGTTTTGCGGGGGAGCCCAGGCAGTGCTGGAGACCAAACCCAAGGTCTTAGGCATGACAGGCAGATGTTCTACTACTGAGGTATACCTGTAGCTCAAGACCCCAAAGTTCTATTTAGTAGCCCTCTGGGTCTGGTATTGTCATCTGTCTCCCCATCATTGTCTTAACTTGTTTGGTTTGGTGTGATTTTCTGTAGCAGAAAGGAATGTAGGGCAGCTGACAGTCAACTTCCTTTGAAATTATTATCAGGGATTTTACTGGTGGCTTTTTTCCCCTTCCCTATTGCTCTGTCGCTCTCAAATTTCTACAGTTCTGGGAGACCTAAAATTTGCTTCTCTTCATATACAGACCCCTTCGCTCATGACCTTGAGAGGCACTTGCAAAAATAGTTATGTTCAGAGACTTAGAGCACGTGAACCATTAAAATAATAAATTTTCCACTATTCTAGGCTGTATACTAGTCAAAGCCTACCCGTAGAGCGTTTCAAGGGCAAAGTGTCCCACAAAATACCAATAGATGTTGGTGGAAAATAGAAAAGTCACAGGTAAGATGTAAACAAAGCCAAGAATGACTTCTGAGAGCCTGCAACACACAGCGGCGCAATACGAATCTTCAAGAAGGTGAGAGAGCATGTGCAGTTCTCAAGGAATGCAGCTGAGAAAATGTCATACGTAGCAATGGTTCTAAGCTGGATACAGGGTTGTGTCCGGTAGACCCCGCACTTTCTAGGACTGGACACTTTTGTGGTTATCGTGGCTCAGCGTTGGGAGTGTTCCTTAATTCCTGGGGAGAGGCTGGGGTGCTGCTAAACATCGTACAAACCCCAGGACAGCCCCATGACAAATACCTCGCCCAAGTGTCAACGGTGCTGATGCTGAGAAATCTGATCCAGATTGTAGTCACGTGATTTGTAACATTAACAATATTTTGGGGGGTGGGGTGAGGGCAGAGGGCACACTTTCCCTACTAAGTAAAATGCCTTCTGAAAATGGAGCTATTAAATCTCCCAGAATCCGTAGCAAGAGTCAATTCTCTGCCGGTCCTTCACGTTGCCAGTTTAACAAAAAGCATTTTTATGTCTTTCAGTCTCATTATATTCATTCTTTTTAAAAAATATTTCAAATTTACAACATAAAAGCAAAGTAAGAGTGAAGTAAGTAGGGGTAATTTTTTTCTAGCCTGGTGCTTTCACACATTTACTCAACCTAATTTATTTCTACCACATGTCGTGGGAGATAAGCAGCGGCAGAGGTGTCCCTCCTTAGACTGCAAGGAAATGTTCAGGACAATCCCTTTGCTTTCTTCCTTGTCTATGGCTCTTTCTAGGCTCCTGAGCTCCTCTGGAGTCATCCAGCCTCTCCTTCCAGATACAGAACCCATTTCTGTGAATGTGTAAGAAACTAAAACCATATTCCCCCACACTCCTGGACGCATACATGGTACAGGAAGAGGAAAGGAAACGAACATTGACTTGGAATTACCAGCATCTGTACAGGGTACTTCAGTACAGGGTCTGCCTTGTAAATCTACCTTATGAATATCTAGAGAAGTTGAAACTTACAAGGTTTGAGGCTGTAGATTAGAGGCATTATTCCTCACTGCGAAACATTGCAGTCCAACAAGCATAGAGGTGTGGAACTTTTTTCTGTTTTCAGTTTTCAGTGATACTGGGATGCTCTGTCCTGTCTTCTTCTCTAGGTCGTTAGTCTTCCTAATCCATGGTGGTCCCCTACTAAGTCCTGGAGTAGCAGCTTTCCTCTTAGAGGTCTGAGAAAGGCACCTGCCTGGGGCACAGGGGCGGCCCCTGCCCAATGGAACACTGCTGTCCATTGCTCCCGGCCATGGGCTGCCACTGGAGCCAGACTATTGTGTACTGAAAAGCTATGTCCCTGCAGTTCAGACACAGTTCTCCTATGTTTTCTCAAGTTTAAATAAATACATGTAGAATAATTTTTCTACTTGCTGACTCATATGTTTATTTTTAATGTCATTATTAAGGTCACTTTTTCGGTAAAGGAAGCAAACTTATTAAGTCAAATAATTGTAGACGACTCCTTGGTGGGAAAATTCTTTGGATTTACTTATGGGTGAAATGAGAAAGGGGAGAATTCATTTCCACCTTCTCGGAACTGCAAACAGGGAACATGTTCTCTTTTCAGATCAAGGTTTACTGCTAAGATACATGGGTGGAATAATCAGGCTGCAGATATAAACATGGTCTTCCTCTCCGCTGGTGCTCAGGAAGCAAGGGATCTGCAGGACTGACACAGGCATGAGTGGGAGTCTCACGGCAACGCCCTTCGATGCAATCATCAGTTAAATCAGAATTTCTTATTTCCCTTTGGCTCACTTAGATTTTCCTCTGATCTACTCCCCTGAAAGAGCTAAGAGAGTATGAGCTAATATCAGGTGCAGCTTAAATATTTTAAGGCAGGAGCAATATTCTGGTAGTTATTAGGTTATAACCATGTAATCTTTGGGGTGAAACCTGAATGGTTTTTGCTTTATTTTAGGAATTAATATGCATTATTCATCCCGTTAGGCGATAAAGTAGCTGGGAAGAAAATAAAATAAGAAGTTGCTGCCATAGAAACTACCAACTGTTCTGCACTGTCACTAGAGTTTCAGAGTTGTATAAAAGAACTCGGTTTTAATAATTTAAAATTAAAAATGAAATTTCTCCAAACATCCAATTCAGTGGTGATGACTCAATTCCCCAAGATCATCTATCAAGGATAAGAACCAAAGGCATTTAATACCAACTGTCGAAGAAAGGATTCAATCAGCAAATTCATGGGTGGAGCTGAATGCTCTCAGCTCTCTGCAAATTCTGGTGTAAGTGAGAATTCACAATGATTATGACTTTTAGGCTTGCCTATGAATATCATGGCTCTTACATTTCAAGCCAGATTCTTTTTTTTTTTTTTTTTTGTACTGGAAGTCGAACTCATGACCTTGCACTTGCCAGGCAGGTGCTGTGATGCTGAGCTACATCCCTAATCCTTGATTCATTTTATGCTAACACTCATATATAGGGTCTTACGTCAATAATTACATTAGGTTAATGTGAACACGGATGTACACTGAACGAACTTGCCATTTCTCTAAGGCTGAGACATTTTTGACAGTTCTTAAAACCCCATTATTCTGCCTGTGTGATGGTACAAGTGTGTGTGTGTGTGTGTGTGTGAGGCACATATATGTATGAAGGTCTCCTTTGCTTCAAATCTTCAGGATATTATAGCACAGACACATATATTTCCCATAACACTCTCTGAAACTTAAGTATTTAAGACGGAATCTACTTATTTCAAGGAGATCTAAGGAGCGTTTATTTTGGGAGCATTCAGAAAAACTAATTATGGAAGGCACTAATTAGGAATTAATATGCATTATTCATCCCGTAGAATACATGTAGAATAATTTTTCTAGATGGATGTCTCGATTCATTGTAGCGGTTTTTAAAAAGAGACCAAAAATGTGGGCCATTTTATTTGAGGGCAAAGATTTGATAGTTGTTTATAGAAAGCAAAAAGTTGTTTAAGCCCAAACATCCATGAGGGTAGACCATATTGTAGGCAGGCAAGTTATAAACTCCTTATAGTTAAAATAGATACCCATTATAGCTGAGAAGTCCTTCCTCGTGTCTAATCTAAATATATCTTTCTGCCAACTTTGGCTACTTCTCTTTATTTTGCCTCAGTGGAAAAAATAGATTTACATTTTCAGCATAGTTGGAACATTTGCAACATCGTTTTTGTTTTGTTTTGTTTTGCTAAAAATCTATCATTAAATTGATCCTTTTGGCATCTCCTCTCTTACCTCCCAAATCTGAAGCTTCTTATGCATGTTAACAGGTTCTGTTTTCCGATTCCTGTATCATTCTTGTAACTTTCCCCTGCATTTTTGGTTTTTATTGTTTTTCAAAATACAGAACAATAAAAAAGACAATGATGTCCATTGAGAGGGGAAGAAAGTGTTCACCAAGAGAGCCAGGAGAATTTATTTGGTCTGGGTTTTGCTTGTTTCCTTTGATTGGGAGACTTCCTAAGCTCACATTTTCCCAAAGGCTCCCCTTCCCTAGGATATAAATTCACACTATCCAAGCCTGGCTTGATTTCTGATTGTCAGGACTCTGCAAAGGTCCCTCCCAAGGCCACCTATAGCTGGAAAACCCCTGATTGATTTAGCCCCTGATTGACAAGATCCTTTCCTTTGTAAACAAACCAAAATTTATCTTTCTTTTCTTCAGAGCCTTGATGCTTAATTTATCATTGTAATGGGAGTTTTCTTGCTTTATGTTTTTAAATCTGCTTCTATTGTGCTTTACATTTTATTTTAACATTTCATTTATTTTAGGTCTGAATTTCCACAATTTCACTGCAAGAGGTAGTCTGCAATTTTCCTAGGCCTATTTAGCATTAAGCATAATCATTAATCCAATAACATTGCCATTGGGTAAAATGTAACTGAAATCCAGGGTGGTGAGAAAAGAGAGAAAGTGGAAAGATGTACCTAGACTTTTAGATCGCAGCTACTATCCCAAACATGTCGTTAGTACTTTAACCTGCATTAAATTAGGCTTAGGGCCAGGGATGTAGCTCAGTGGCACAGCACCTGCCCGGGAAGCGTGAGGTCATGATTTTGATTCCCAGTAACAAAAAAATAAAAGATAAATAAATTAGGCTTAATGTATACATCACGAGTAGAGAATGTAAAAATATTTCAATTTAAAAAGCATTTAATAAAGTTCCCCAAGGAATAATGTAAGTGTCAAATAATACCTTGGTAGTTATCTCTGAGATTGTTTTTTAAAATACTCTTTTTTTTCCAAAAGGAAAAAAAAATAGTATTTTATTAACTACCTCACTGTTATAATACACTGTAAATGTACAATAAAGTAGCTTTTAAATTTGAGATGGCCTTAAAGATAACAAAAATTCCAAATTTTTGAAATAGGGGAACTGCTGCAATTACAGGTATGCATTTAACAAAATCGTATAGCTCCTCTTAACTCATCTAAAGGTGTCTTTGGAGAACTTTCACATTTGATAGAATAGCCATGAGGGTTTATTTCTTTTTTGTAGATCTAGCATTATGGTAGACTGTTAAAAGCATAAACAATTTTTTTTGTACTGGAAATCGAACTCAGGACTTTGTACTTGCCAGGCAGGCTTTTGTGCCACTGAGCTACATCCCCAGCCCCAACAAAAACAACTAATTATACTCTTCAGTCACTTCTTTAAGATTGTGATTATTACTTACAAGAACAGAATCTCAAGCTCAGAAAAGCTTGAAAATTTGCTGATCATTGCCAAGCTGAAATTTCCCAAAACTTGAATTTAAACCCAAGTCAGTATGATGTTGAAATCTGAAAATCTTGTTACAGAAAGTTACAAATGTCTCTCATAAATTCAACAGAAAGAAAGCAGCATTGGGAAAGACACAAATGGTTTGAAATTAATCCAAAAGTGTCCTGGATTAACCAGGTGGGAGAAAGCTAAATATGCTGATAGAAGTAGCTATAAATTTCATAAAAATACCTAATCTTCTAAGGTTCACTATGAAAAAGTTATGTGTTAATAAATCTAGTAAGTTTCTTTCATTTACCTGTGTGCATAGCCTTGTTTCTAGCTCACATGATTTCCCCCAAGTAATTAACTATTTTCAACAACAGCGAGTATTTGGATCCCACACAAACCCAGCCTGTCAACATTTGGGATAATAACGCCACTGATTAAGAGAAGCACCATGCAATATCTTGCCTGCTATGCATCTGCCCACCCTCACTTGCTCGTTTTCCAATTTCTTTCTCTCTTGGTTCTGAGTAATTAGAAAGTTTGTGCATTTGAACTCTGCAGTGAGAAATGAGGGCAGAAATGTGCACTGCCAAAAAGGGAAGTGGAAAATAAATGAGCAAGTCTTCCAGAGCACAGAATCCATCAGCAAACCTGCCAGGCCAGAAGTAATTGCAACTTTAGTGGTGAAAGAACACAACATCTTCAAGGAAAGGGAAATGATAAAGGTGAAATGCTATCTTGACAAACAAAATCAAGAACATTTTCTGTGCTCTGGATTCGGCGCAAAGGTATGGGTGTCTCAGTTTTGCAGGACTGTATTAGATACAATCTTGATGTTCACTCTCTTACAACTATCTTGACATCCCACTAATATCTTCTCCTGCCTGAATTTCTGTAAGGGCATCAAAATTGCTCTTTCTGGTGCCATACACACAGAGCAGAAATTTATCTATCGCCTTCTAGTTCCCAGGCACCAACCTACTCACTGGTATTATTCCCGTCTCAGATCTTCTCCATGCTTTGTTTGGCCTCTTGTAACAAATCGCCAAAGATGGAGCAGCTGATAAATGACCCAAATTTATTTCTCCAAGTTCTACAGCGTAGGTGAAAGTCTGAGATCAGGGTGCTAGACAGCCCTGTTCTGGCTGCAGATCGTCAACTTCTCATTGCGTTCTTGGGCAGCGAAAGAGGAGCTACTTAGTTCTGTGGCTTTTTTGAGGAAACTAAATCGAGGCATGCAACCTCCATCTGGAAGACCTAATTATCTCCCAGATGTCCCATCTCCTAACCCTGTTTATCATGTTGGGGACCAGGATTACAAAACAAATTTTGGGTGGTCACAACCATTCTGTCTACTTTCTACAGTCCCCATGTTAAAGCTAGAAAGAACTTTCCAAAGCATAAATCTGACTTGGTCATCATCCTGATTTAAGCCTCTCATGTTGTTCTTGGGATGAAGTTAACAACTCCTCAGTGAAGCTAACAAACCTGTTCCCAGCCCAACCCTGGCTCCGGTGGTCATGGGCAAAGGCCCAGAATGTGAGCATCATTCTTCAGACCACTGTTACTCATTCTGCCTTGCAGGTGAATGAGTCTGAAACACCGTGTGTCTCCTGTGGCAGTTTCTTGGCATGGTCAGCTGATGTGATGCTGATGAATCCCCATACTTGCTCAGTGCTGGCCACGGGGTACCAAGTCACACCCATGCCTACCTCTTTAAGCATAAACTGTTACTCAGGTTCACTTTGATTTCCTTTCAGCTTCTCATTTAGGAAGTTGTTCAGAGATTCATAGCAATCAAAGTCAGAGTTCCAGGGAATTTGAGCAGAGGAGTCAGAGGTCCAGGCAAAAGGTAAAGTGATGGTAGTAGGAGAACAGAACACAGACAATCACTTATTAATCCCACTCACACAAAATCCTTTTCATTCTGTAAGACTGATCAGGAATGAAAAGGTTTGAATTTATGTCTAACTATTAATGGCTAATCAGGTGAAGAAGGGTCGATGATAAAGAATGGCTTGTAGGTGACAATAATAAAAATGTGATTTTTAAAATATTCAATATAAGCCTTATACATGCTGGCAGAGGGTTCATTTGTGTCTGTCACTAATGGTGTGACATTGGCCAGATTTAATTTTTATGGTTTTAGTTCCTCAACCAGAAGATGAGAAGTTTTCAAGAATTCACCTTTAACATTCTGTCCAGCTCTAAATTCAAGATTTTTAGAGAGCTGCATTCAAAATCTTAGGTCCAAGCTTTCAACTCTCTGACATCGCTTCCTGCTGTTCTTGCTCTAACTTCCTAAATCCTCCTTTTCTGCCGGAGACCTACAGTCCATCTCACTGCCCGTCACATCCCCACATTTATCTTTAACCAGCTTCTGTCCATGCCAACTGCATCATTTGACAGGTATTTTCTTAGAAATGTGTAAGAAATAAAATCATAATGAATCTTAGAACTTATTGTTATAAATAATTATCCATCAGCGTTGTGGGTAAAGAGTAATCCTACAATCTACGTGTATCACAAACAGGTGAAAATAACGTGCTTGCACTGGACAACTCGTTTTATTTAATTTTTTTTTTTTTTTTTTTGTACTGGGAATCAAACTCAGGACCTTGAGCTTGCTAGGCAGGTGCTTGTGCCACTGAGCTATATTCCTGACCCAATTTAGGTGTTTTTTTTTTTTAAAGTTGCACTTGATAGAGGTACTCACATATTTTCTTACATTTTATTCTTGAAGATATGTCCCTACAAAGAACCTCAGTAATGTTCAACCCCTTGGAACTATTCTCCCTGACAGCATATACTTTACCCAATAAATATAAAATTGATGTCTAAAGCCCTTCTGGAGGGATGTCATATATTTAATTGTGTTTTATATAAAATTGCATATGGGTATCTGCTTGAAATGTTTTTTTCTTTACATTAGCCACAGTTAGTCTGCTCATTTAGAAGTCTCTCATGATTTTCTTTTGGTATCTGGTTTAAATTTTGTCTTTATTGAAAAAGCTAAGAGACCTCCAAACAAGGGCACGGAAGCCAGAACTTTATTGGCTTATTTTTTTGTGCTGCTTCTCCCAGTCTTTGGATGCCCACAGGCCTCAAAGAGGGTGGACTGGAGAGGATCTTTGGAAGAATTAGGCTGTCTGTCCAAGCAGCCACAAACTTTACAGTTCCTGAACTCCCATTCTTAGAAGCAATCTCATGTTGGCTGAAGATTGCCTTTATCACTTTGGAAAAATTGACTGTTATTTCTTTAATTTCCCATCAGGTTTATCAAGGAAAATGTGTTCAAGTTAGGTATTTTCTAGCCTCTGATTTAATCTCTTTAATTCCTGTCTTTTCTCTGCTGTTACTGTTTCTGCTTTGTTTTCAAACCCTCACTCACTCTCATACTTCATTTCTCTTGTCTGCCTTGAAGTTATTTCCTCTACCAAACACTATCAGTTTTTGTCTATTTCCCACAACCAGTAAATCTTATTACTTGCAAGTTTTTCCCTTACACCTACATTTTTCTTTCAAGAAAACATTTTTCCACATTTGAGATCTGACTCTGCCTTCATAGCTTTACCTTTTGTTTGAAAACTTCTCCATGAAATGTCATTGTTTCAATCTTAAAAGTATCTGAAAATTTAAAATATTGCAAGTATAGTCACAAAGTAAGGTCAGTTTTAGGATTTCCTATTTAATATACTCCATTGCATATGGCTATCAAATGATATGAATATATTTCTAATGGCAGAGATGGGAATATTAAAGTAAAGGTGGCATGGTCAAATTAACAGATATTTTTCATTTTAAAAAACAAGATAGAAACATTTATAAGAATTTCTTCAATTCATTTGCTTCTTCCATTCCACTTTGACCATCTCCTCACAGATCAATTTGCAGAGCTTTTTTCCTACAGCACAGAAATTATTGTATTCAATCAATCTCCTGTTCTTGAATAATTCACCATGGCTTGTTGTATCCAGATCTGTTTAAAGTCTTTTCAAACTCCAAAAGGCTTTCCTTAATTTTAGAGAGCCCATATGTTTAGCTTCTGTTGACGAAAGCTTTCTGGAGACATAATTAAGTGGCTATGAAAAATCTGCCTGTGGAGAAAGTATATTACTTCATATACTTTTAAATGTTAAGGGGATAATAAAGATAAAAATTGCAAATCCTTGATGGCAGAAATATTGGCCTAATGTACATCCTTTCAGAAAGATCTAGGGGAAGAAACCATCTTTGCTTTGTTGACACACTCCTATTAGTACGACAGGTGCAGAGTAGCCACGCGGCACTCTGACTTCCCAATCAACGCAAGGCAATAGACCTATCTATTGTGAATGATGACAGACTACTGCTGCTCTGCCTCCCTGAAGGAAAAAAACATCAGCACACACAGATAGGAAAGCTGTGAGAGCGCGGTTGGAAGAACAATTGAGACAGAATCCAGGAGAGTGAAGGTGGTAAGGTGAACGATCTCTTCCTCCACAATAAGATACAACCCGCATTCAGCTACATTTAGTATTAACTCAAAGGCTAAGAATTATCAAGATATATGTCACTGAAGAGATTAAGTAGAAAACACTTTAGGAGATCTGTCTAAAAATAACACACTAGCTACATGCCCACGTATTAAAATTTCAAGGGTCATAATTGCTTGCCATGGCTCATCGTATGTACTAGTCAGTCAGGAAAAGGAAAGCCTACATCTTCCTTGCTATCACAGCATGAAAGGTGGCTAGAAATAATTAACAGATAGGCATAGCAAAGCCGTAATTCTCTCAGTGATGTGGATTTGGAACATCGCATCTTTTATGTAGCTGCCTTCTCTTTAAAAACAAAAGTACCTACAACTCACTTTTATGAAAAGTCTTTATTGGGTTGCTAACAACCTATTTTGAGGATGAAGTTGGGTGAGAATTCTACTCCAGATGAAGTTAAGTCATTTATCCTTATTTTTTGAAAGTTCAGTTCTGAAAGTTTATTTTTAATCAAAATACAAACTGCAATTGCTGGTGATACAGTGTCACAGCAACATAGAGACAAATCAAGGGGGTAAAGCAGATACCTTAGAAAGAAACACGTGCAATGCTTATCTTACTTATAGGGAAAGGAATATTATCATTAATAGGGAAAGAAAGGATTAGTACATTTTTGTAGGGCAAATGGCTACCTACTTGTGAAGGAAAAAATAATCTCAAGTCTTTATCTCATAGATTCATCCACAAGTAATTCCATTTATATTGGGATAATTGTAAATATTAAAGCCTCTAAAATTTTAAATAAAAATAAAAATGCCTAGCTCTAGAAAAGCAACTTCAGGCTGTACTTTTAAAAGCATTTACAAAATAACAGTAAAAGTTACAGAATCTAACTTTTCTATGTGATCTAAAGGAACATATTAAATTGTAAAAGGTATAGCAGAATGTGTTTGGAATAAATATAGCATGATCAATAATATAATGATTTTCATAGACTATGAAACCTCTTCAAATCTTTGACAGAAACACTATAATCCCAATCTGCAACTTGGCAATTACACACCTATAAAACTAATAAAGAAGTAAAAATTATGAGTAAATATATTGAACTGAAGTCAAAGCAAATTATATTAAGTAAATATTTTATCAAAATTTTAAATTTATGATAAATATCTTATTACCTTCCAGAATGGATAGACAGTACAAATCTGTTTTCAACATACTTTGGAAATATGCATTATGTGCCTCAAAAATGCTCATAGTGGCTGGGCCTGTAATTTTACTGCAATAAATCTACCTCAGTAAATGACCTTCAGTAAAGAACTGCTTTAAGTACAATGATCCTCAAGAGAAAAAGAATCTGGAATGTATCAAGGAAGGATAATGACTGCTGGAAAATTATGGTATATCTACAAATTGGGAGAGTATGTGCTTATTAAAATAATTTTTGAGAAGAACATCTGAGTATTAGGAGAAAATGCTTTGGTTAAAAAATAAAAGAAGAATCAGGACATGAAATTGCCTACTTAATAACGTAGCACGTAAGTGCACGGACAATTCCACTCATGTGCCATTCTCTATTAAACAGAAAAATACTGTGCACACATATTAAACAGAAAATTGCTAGTACTTGAACTTTATAATTTACCATGGGAAATGAGCAAAACATCCAAGAAGAATATCCAGCCTTGCTTTGTTTTTGTAGTGTGGAGAGGGCAGACTGGATGTTGGGTAAACATAACCCCACTTTAAAAAATAAAGGCATCATTAATTATAAAGTATAAGGTAATTATACGATAAAATATTTCTTAGTATTAGTTTCAAGAGTGTTTCCTCTCACAGATCTCCCCAGTCTCCTTAACACAGCTGTAATTTTTAGACTGTGGTTCACTATTACGCTTGCAGCAAACTTTGGTTCTTTTCTTATATGCACTTCTACTTCCTCTTCTCCTTCTTTGTCTTTTCTTTCTATTCTACTTTTATTGATCTCCCAAGAACCCCAATGAATGGTTCTTAAGCCTTTATTGCTCATCAAGTATCTTCATATGTGTTCTGTGTTTAACAGAAGAAACGAAGCCAAAAGCTGCAGGCTGGCTGGAACTCACTTTTAAAATAAAAATATACTTTCCACAGTTTTCACCACGAAAGCAATATCATTGCAATTCATTTCCCCGTTATCCTGAGATTCCAAGTGGGCCAACCTACACCTTGAACCTCTCCTCTTCCTCCTCTGGAGCCCTCTGTCCTTCTTACCATCACCAAGCATGTTCCACTTTCTATACTGAACATCTGTCCTGCTTTTCTTGTGATGGTCCCTTAGGACAACAGCGCTACCAGAATGTGGTAGTTAGGAATTTACTAGTGGAAGGGTGGGGCTGGGAGAGGACTCTGAGAATCCCCCTGTAGGAGAAAACCAAAGGAGACTTCTCTTGGAATGATTTCTACAATACTCGAGACTTTGACAGATGTGATATGCTGCTTCGATGTGAGTTTTGGGCCCGATTTACCACTCCATGAGGAGGTTCATAAGAATTCTACGAGCATCGCTTTCTAAGACATAGAAGACTTATTGAGAATTCTCAGTTCTCTAAACTTCAGTAGACCATAAGCTGTCATTCAAAAGATGGAAAGAGGGGTTATAAAAATTCTGTACATCTACCAAAAGATGAATGGATAAGGAAAGGGTAGTATTTATACACAATGGAGTACTACTCTCACATAACGAAGAACGAACGTGAGCCATTTCCGGGAAAATGGATGCGCCTTGAGACCGAGATGTTAAGCTTAAATATCACATGGTTTGTTTTATAAGTGAAACGCAGGGTAAAGGTGAAGAGCAAAAGAGAAGACAGATAATAGGAAATAGAGATACTTTCTGTTTGTTTGTTTGCAAAAGGGAAGAGACCAAGCAATAGAGGTGAGGCGGGAGGGAGGAGAGAGGAAAGTGAAAAAAGGATTAGGGTGTGTTATGTACATGTACCACCTTTCCGCAGTGAATGCAATCATCATATCCTGCAAATGTGTACTAATACATACATTATAAAATTACAAAAACGTTCTACAGGGACCACAAGCCAAATGCAGAAAGGTTGGACACATTTTCTTCCTGTTTGTTATAACTTAGTTAAAAATATAGACTCCTGGATTTTTTACCTTGTTAGTCTGGATCTCTGAAATTATAGCCCAGAATCTACACATTAATAGGCTCCTCGGTTATTTATTAATTGAGGCTTGAGAACCATAACTTTGAAGGCCTTTTGAAAAATACCTAGGTATTTCTTTGTAATTCTCATCAATAATCTTCCTCTAAACATTTAATGGAGACTGTTCAGTTTACTGAATAATCAATATAAGGTGCCTTTAGGGTACAGTGTATATATAAAGTTACAACTGGCTTTCTGTGTGACTTTCCAGCATAGTATATATACCCAGTATTGATACTTAACGGAAAGACTTAGGTACGCACTGCTCTTAAGCATTCTTCAAGGCAAATTTATAGCATTTAAATGACATTGTGACCACCCTGAAAGCCCTCATTATGTACTTTATTATAATTTATGATAGCTTTGGTACAATTTAATAGACTTGAAAGCAATGGATGTTTGAAATTCAATCCATTGCCTATATTAAAACACGGTGCTTCATTGTTCAGCCTTCTGGAGTTTGGAATTTGTTTAGCCCACCTGGTAAAGATCTCATTGAATTTTCTAGTAAGTAATCTGATTTTCTGAAGTACGTATAAATAATTTTGTCCTGTAACACTCTGAACACCCTTCGGGAATTAATACAGATTATTTTGGATGGAAAAGAAAAGCCTCTAAGTCTTTCTTCCATTCTTTAAAAAGACTAACAGTTTGTCTGCACATAGTTAAACATTAAATAAATGGATTAGATCTATTATGCATGGTTATAAAAATATCCTCAGTGGTTGAATAACATGTAAATTGAATTCATTATGCAGTACATGGTAATGAATAATTCAAGCCTCAGTAAATGTTCCACCTAACCCTGGTTTCCGTTGGTTTTGTATTTTCTTAAAGAATTCATGTAACGGAATGCTGACTTTTCCTTAAAAAAAAAAAGTTCTCACCAGCATGCTACTGAATTGTTGACCTAATTCTTGGTTCACCACCCAGTTGAAGTTAAAGGAGCAAATGACGTGGGATTCTCAACTGGGGATGAACATTCATAAACCTTTAAGCTTTTAAAAAAATGTATCCTCTAGGGACCAACCTTAAATCTAAGACTTGTGCAGGTGTGCGTGTGTGTGTGTATGCACACACGTGGGTGACCGCTCACCCGTTCTCTTGGGTGTCCCCAGTACAGCATGTCTCATCCTATTAAAAGAAAACCTCTAACTACTAGAGTCTGTTTCCTATTGTTGTAGACTTGGGGCTTTATTTTCAGTGGAACATCTAATTCAAACCCCCATCTGACCACATAATAAATATGTGACCAATTTACTTATTCTCACTGACACTAATTGTTCTTCTAAAATACAGGAATTATCCTGTAGGATTTGAAATGTGATTTTTGGTAATAAAACAAAATGACCAAGGCAAATCTTCAAATTTCCCTGTTTGAAGGACAAATTTTTTTCTTTAGTTTCTGAAGGAATAGATTTAGATGAATAATACCCTTTATATAATCTCTTTTTTCCAGTTTTCACCTAATCAGACAGATCTGACAGCCTCCATGAGGAATAATAAAAAAGTGATCAGCCTTCTCCCAGAACAATTGTCAATCAAGACAAAAGCCAAAGGGCAACTCATTTTCATCACCTTTTAATATATGATTTACAAAGAAATTTGTTTTGCAGCTTTTCTTGCTTTCAGATTGAAAATTTGAGCTACAACCTCTTGGGAAAATTTGCATATCATTTCTAACAAAGATGTTATGACCTTCTATCAAAGCTCAGTGCCACTCATGTTGTCACACAAGAATCAGATTCCTCCTGGCCTGGTGGTACACACCTGTAATCCCAGCACTCGGGAGGCTAAGGCAGGAGGATCGCTGCAAGTTTCAGACCAGCCTGAGCTACAAAGCGAGCTCAAGGCCAGCCTCAGCTGCATAGTGAGACCCTGTCTCAAAAAGACAGAAAAAAAAAAAAAAAGAATCAGATTCCTACAGATGTTGGCATGGCAGAAGATGGGTTGAATGTCAGCAGAGAAATACGAAAGTATGAAGGCAGTAGGTAACTACTCCTGGCTGCTTCCCAGCTTATTTTCTCTTTAAATGGCCCAAAGTGAAGGAACTCCTGAGTATAAACTACGCTTACTGGGAAACATTAAAGGTAAAATTTCAAGAGTGAGGATAATTGTTTTGACTCATTTGAGTCCATAGAGTTGGCAAATGCCTAAGAGACCCAGGAAAGACACCCTTTTGTAGAGTGGTTATTTAGATTTCATATTTGGAATTATTTTTAGTTATTCTGACCACTACTGTAAAGTTCAAAATCAAATAATTGTCCGTGGATTTCTAGGACAGACAGTCTTCAAATCCTTTTTAGAAGTGAAAGTGATTCACAAAATTCAATAATTATATGAGTGTGGGACATCAGAGGGGATGAAGATCACCGCCACAGTCACTGAAGTTCTTACGAAACTTTATGAGGGAAATACTAAGCGGGAAAAGATCTCTTAAATCACAGCAAATTTGCAATTGTAAGAGCTATGGGGTTAGGGTTCTGGGATATCTGGGAAAGCTAAGCCTCCCTGGAGGAATTTCAGTAAGTAGGAACTTGGAGTAGAGGCGGTATTTTTATTTACCTGGGCTAAGCATTGAAGCATTGTCCTTGGCAGATAGTAGTATTTAATTAAAATTCATTAATGATCATTGATTGCCTTTTTAACCTTCTAAGATGCCTCAAAATGTGTATATGGGTAACAAAAATTGTGTGAATAAATCTATCCTGATTACTAATGGAGAAAAGTCCTGGAAAGAATGCTCTTATTGAAGGTAGAATAAATTCACATGCAGAGGGCAACATTATTTTTTCCTCTTAAGACCTGAAGTTTGATGTCTATTAAGAGAAGAAAAAAGAGCAGTGTTTAGTTTTAGAGGATTCTAACTTGTCACCCGACTCCCCTAAGGAGAGCACGGCAGATCAGGCTGGGGAGGGTATGTGCTTACGTCTTCTCTCTGGCTCCTTGCTGGAGCACTGCCTGTGTCCTGGTGACTCCCGTTCTCTTTCTGCTGGAGATAGCCAGGGTTCCCAGCCCTCGCACCATGTACCCAGCACCTACAGGAAACATTCTGCCATTCTCAAAGGTCTTATTTGACAAAGAAAAAAAAGTCTGAAGATGGCATTGAAGGAGATAAAGCACAGCAGCCGGATGCACTCGCCCCATCTAGAAAGAGAGAAGTCTCTAATATCGTTATGGCCCTTGTCTTTGTGTGTTCCAAGGCCCCATCCTACTTTCTAGCATCTCCTGCATCAACAATGTGAATCACACCACTAGTCGCACTCTATTCTTTTTTTTTTTTTTTTCCCCGATACCTGGACTCGAACTCACGACGTCGTGCTTGCCAGGCAGGTGCTGTGCCGCTGAGCTAAATCCCCAGCCCCTCGCACTGTATTCTTTGCTTATGTCATGCTCCAACAGTTGCTTTACAATTTTAATTTTTACTTTGGAGATAGACAAGAGTATAAAATGTTACTCAATATGGAAAGTTATGGTGTAGGCAAAGGGAAAAATCCTGGCCCCTCTTTCCCCTGACATGTCCATATGCCTACTCTTTCCAGTACAACTTTACAAGAGCTGTATTTGAGTGGTGCCATTTTAAACTTAGCAATAATTACTGGTAGTCAACAGATTTTTAGTTAATGCCCTGAAGTTTTTTCTCACTTAAACAGGAAAAAACCAAACCAACTATGATAGAGTTTTCATTTAGTTCAGGAAACAAGTATTTTGTGCTATCGATGCTCTGTTTCAAAATCTAGGCAAGCCAGGATATGATTGCCCTTTTTTGGTAAAGGCAGGTTCCAAACAAAGGATAAACTCTGATAAAAACTGCTGTGGCATGAGTGTCATTCTGCAAATTGCTTCTTAGCTGAAGGAGCTTTGCTTCCGTATAATAACAGTGCTCAGGCATCTCCACTCTTACAATAGGTAGGGGAAATCCTCCTGTAATAGCACAATAGAGCTAGAGACATCTGCTCAAGTTCTCCAAATCTGCCAGAAAGTTTCCTCTGTAGTTAAGTCAATAGCCTGGTTATTGGCTACAGGCTTCTGGGTGAACTTTCATCACAGGTGTGATTTAGCAATATTTCTCCTCATTGCTAGGAAAGCCTTGTGTATGTTGGAGAGCTTTCACCTAAAACCCAGGAAATGGCCAGTTGAGAAAATGCAAATTATCTGATTGAATTTAACATGGATTACAGTCTGTTCCTAGCTCCTGTAAGATACTGGGGCAGAATGAATATAAAAGGGTGGATCTCCCTACCGCTGGCGGTAAGTTTTAACTTTCTAGAAAAAAACTTTAATTCAGGGACTTAGAGCCTGTAAATGGTTCTCTTCTCTTCTTAAGGCTTTACAGTAATCTTACACCTCGCAAATGTTAATTGTTTCCTTTTTGGCCAAAGGAAGAACATCTCTTCCATTATTCCTTCATACTGGATATGAGTATAGCTAATGCAAACAGTAGAGCAGAACTTTGAATGGGGATTAGACTCCACATCTAATAAAAAGACAAACCATCAAACCCAGAAAAACAATGCCTCATCTCTTTTAAACTGACCACAAAGGACAGTATTCAGGGCAATGTTAACATAACAGTAATTAAACGGATCCCAGATTTGAGATGTCCTAAAAAGTCTATTTGCAACATGTAGACATTCAAAGCTTTTGCTCTCTAAGTTATTAAACTTTGAGGAGAATAAGAGAGAAATGAATAGAGAATTCTAGTATGGTCTTACATGATTATATCAATTATGTTTTAAAATTAAGCCTCTTGAATCTAATACATATTATATATATTTGTATACA
>NW_004955488.1:7660854-7667023 GCF_000276665.1 Chinchilla lanigera | reverse complement strand
TTATACATAATCTAATATATATGTATATATTCATGTGATAAGAATTAAACAAGATGATGGGTTTGCATCCTGTTGGATGTTGGAGTCTAGTATCAGTGGATAAATAACACAACTTCATTATTTTTAAGGCATTCCTTATATAACAGGGTTACATAACTACGTTGGAGGACATGAAGTTCAGACAATTTCAGTTACATGGTACTTTTTTAAAAAACGCTTTAATCTGTCACCCTTTTAAGGCTTTTCAGCTATGATTAGGGTTGATAACATAGTCATCAGGTAAGAATCTTGGGATCATAGGTTACTACCTGAGTATAAAATGTTCTTTATCCAAATGTCCTTTACCCAAATATTCACATTTTTATAATTCTCTACAATATCTGAACTGACACTTTTGAGTGTATTCATTTAACCATTTACACAGACTGCTAACCGTAGAATTAAATAACTGAAAAATTTATGAAGGCTTTTATGCTCAAATTTGCCAACAGCTTTACTGAAATATTTAACTATATCAATACCTAAGTTACAGGTCTAGTAAATCTATTGAACACAGAAATAAGGTAATCCTGGTGCAATGTATGCTTGATGAGCTCAAACAGCATAGCAAGAACATTTCCCTTTCAAGGTGTGCATATGCTTTTCTATTAAATAATCCATTTTAGAATATTGCTTCTGATCAAATGAAGCTCACTTGCTTTTGAAATTCTCTAAAATACAGTTAGCAGCAACATTTTTCCGCCCTCTTCTCCCCACACCTTTCCCATGTCCCCAAATTCTATGACAACTCTGAACAGTGGATCACTCATCTCATTTGGACTTTGGTAGACACTTGGAAAGAGCTCATTCCATCCAAATACTTGAATTCCCTTAGGAGAGCTACATGTTCTCTTCTAAGGGCCAGATGTTTGGCATCGACGTTGCTGCTCCGCATTCTCCGTAGTCATCTGATGTGATGTGGGGATTTTCCAAAGCTTGTCACTGGAGCCCCTGATTCACATTTAGCTAAGACATGAAGGATTCTATTGAATGATTTCTGAAACACAGAGCCATCTGGATCAACAGTGAGAACTGAGGAAGGGTGGTTTTGATGCTAGTGTCTTTCAGTGTTCTACTTTCTCAGTTGGGGTACTTCATGTCCCCAAGGGCGCAGCCTCGCAGGGGATGACCACCGCCACACTTCCACAGCCATGCTGCTGTTGCCCATGGCCATTTTGAAGGCCACCTACTAACTCCCTACTTCTCTCCTCCCTCAGTGGAAGAGCACTTCAGGACAGGAAGCTGTCAGAAACATGAACAGCTCCACGTACAGTCACACAAGACAAGCAAGTTACAGAGATATGCTATGCAACATAGAAGCTAATTGGTGTACAGTGTAAAAAATGTTCAGAGGCTAGAGCTAATGTTGAATGTCCTTACTGTAACACAAAATAGAAAAAGGCAAGGAAATTTTGAGGTAGTAGATGTTAGTAATGCAGTTACTTCATTGTGATTGTATCATGGGTGTACACGCACGTCCCAAATCACTGCAATGTGTACATCAAATGTGTGTAACATTTGATGGAATCTGCGTGTGCCTGCCCTGTTTATGATGCTCCTGAATGTGGGGCTACAAATCAAGAACCTGTGGGTTCACTGTTCCAAATCTATACTCCCAACACTTGAGGTCAGTGCAAGAGTAACAGGTTGTAGCTGTCAAATTTTATATATATATATATATATATATATATATATATATGCTAAGATAATTGAACTACTAATTTCTATTAGTTCATTGGAAGGGACAGTTAGTGCTTACACTGTCTGATCAATTTTGCATGCCTGTACCCGGTAATTTGAGCAACTACTTTGAAGATAACAATATGCAATATAATAACCATTGTTCATTACCTATCATTTTGTTTTGAAATTCTGTATCATTTTTATTGTTTTTGTTTATTCTCCTTAAAATAAAAAAATTGATAAAGGGCCTTCTTGTTTGTTTGGTTTTTGAAGCAGAGTTTCTCTGTGTGGTCCGGACGGGCATGGAACTTTTGCCCCAGCCTTTCTGGGCTGAAATTACAGGTGAGGATTACCACACCCTGTTTTTTCTGTTTGTTGTGTTTTTGCCCTTTGTTTACACATATCTCAACTGTGCCATTCTCTGGTCTGTGTTTATATGCGTGAATTTTGATAAATGTTAACATTTTACAAGAGATTTGTGTTACTCCGCAGTAGTAAAGTCTGCTATGCACACATATTTTGTAAACCATGTTGGTCAAGCATCAACTGTATTTTCAAGGGGTCTCTTAAAAACACATTAGAGTTACCCTAAAAATGTACTATCTCTCTTTTGTCTTTCAGTTTGACTATTTAATCTATTTTCACTTATTAGGTTAGGAGTATAAGGGTGCTGTTTCTAATTTTCTCATTTTGGTCTTTTTGAGCTCATCCGATTGTATTCTCTTCCATGCTTTCCGGTCTACTAGTTTCAGCATTGTATTCCTTATTTTGGTATTTACACTCATTTGTAATACACAGAAGTTAACAATGTGTATATTTAATCAATATATTCACCTCTCTTGGAGTGATATGTTAAATGACTTTTGAAGCATCACTCTGCTCACTATTATAACACTGCTGTTGCCTGTCATTCTTTTGTTCTCAAAATCAACTTTATTTCTCTGACACAGGTTGAGGATCACAATGGTAAAAGATATGGCTAGGAAGAAAGTATTAGGTAAAAAGATCCTATTAACTCACTTGTTTCAGAGGAAAGTCAGGATGGATGTTGTAAATTGCACATTGCAAAATCTGGGACAGTAAAACAAACCAACCTGTTTTTTTTTTTATTTGTCTGGTGTCTTAAGCCACAAGAAAATAGATGTATTTCCTTATAATCATTAATTATTTAATTTTGGCTTTTAACTAGAATTATTAATGCTCATTAACTGTACACATTAATGTTTTCACTTGGACCTTGCATACATGCATACTTCAGATTTGTTTTATTTATTGTATAATTATTATTTTCAATCATTTGTAGACAATGCTTAGATTTATTGAGCAACTTTTATTTATGAGCAACTTTGCTGCTATTTTCTTGCATTTCAGATCTTCTTTTGAGGAAATTTTCTTTCTTCCTTTGAAGATTTTCATTCTGATAAACTCTACAAAAAACATTTCTTGTTTTTGGGTGCTTTTATGCCTTTTTATTTATTTGCTTATATTGACATAATTATGCTCAGTATTCCTTCTTTTCTTTCAGACATGACACCCTTTGGAGGTGGTTTGCCTTTCTCTTTTAAGTACATTTTTGTAAGAAAATATATATGTGAGGGTTTTCTGCTAATGCATTATGCAATTTTATTTTTTAAGATTTATTTTTCTTGAACTGAAAACGAATTTGTTTTGCCATTGTTCCTTGAAGACATACAATTACACTTGTCAGGACTGATCTCTCAGAACTTAATTATTTCACTGTCTTCTGCATTCCATTGTTGTTCTTGATAAGTCAATTGTCAGTCTAATTGTCATTTTTCTTAGGTTATCTGCTTTTTTCTCTGGCTTCTTAAAATTTTTTCTGTGTTCTTTCGTTTGCCTGTGATGTGTATGTGTTTATTTTCATTAATCACTTTGGGATAAATTTTGCTGCTTGAATTACATAGTTAGTTTCTTTTATCAATTTCAGAAGCTTCTCAGTAATCTTACTCTGGAATATTTTCTCTTCTACATATTCTTTATTGTTTCTGAAGTTCTGATGAGAAGCAACTCTTATCCCTGACTATTATTTTTTACCTTTTCCCTCTCTTTACATCAGTGGTGGTTAAAACACTTCAGTGTTTACTACCCCCTCCAGCCACGTGCAGTGTAATTTCTAGAAGTTATGTTATTATTATTATTTTGACACCACAGGACCTGACTGCATAGCTCATCTGCCCCAGAACTAACTACATAGCGCAGGCTGGCCTCAAACTCACAGCGATCCTCCTGCCTCAGCCTCCAGAATGCTGGGATTATAGGTGTGCACCACCAGAAGTTATATTATTCTTTTAAATACAGTGCCCAGGAAATAACTCCCTTTACCCTCAGCCATGTGCGGAATGCTCTTTTCTTTCATTAAACAGATGCTGCTTGCCTATTTCGTCCTCTGAAACTGCTTGATCCGGCACCATGATCTTTGGTGCTCCGATTCTACCGCTTCTTTCCTTAGCTGACGTTATATCAGCTCATGCTCATTGGCACTTGCTGTGACCTTCCTTGTAAACCTGGGTAAGGATCCTTTCAGAGAGGTTTCTCTTGCTTCTGTCACATGTGAACTTAGGTTTGGGGGCACGCACAGGTGGTGTGAATTCAAGTTCACACTCAGAAGAGCCGGCTTGTAGTTCTCAGGGGAGGCATTTTCTCTCTCCAATGAGAGTCAAGATTGATACAATAATTTCCTTGTCTTTCATTCTATGATGTGGATCCTGCCCCTTGTTTTGCATTTATTATTGCCCCGGGACCTTAGGTCATTTTCGCTTTGGTTGGAACACTCTCGCTGGTCCTTCACTCTGCCTCATTCCCTTAAGCCTGTGTTCTAAAATCTAGGGTTCCAAGTATCAGCAGGAACATACGGCATATCCTGATAGCGTCTCTCTGGGGTCAGAATTTCTCCTTAATTTTGGCTTCCGTTATTTTCTTGTCAGCTCAGCGGTACATTCTGTTCCTAGAAGAGGGATTTTCAGGGGTGTATGTTTCATCCTATTCTTAGAAAGATAAGTCCCTCTCATTTTTGTATTATTCTAAATGTTCCATTTTATAATATTTAGCACGTTCTTGTGTAAATGTCAATTAAATCTTCTGTCCCTCCCTGTTGATTGGATTCATCGTGAGAACTGTTTTTTTATTATCTGAATTAATTGATTCAGTCAGCACATGCTTTTTAATTTCTATTATTTACTTTGCACGAATGCAATGTCAGCCGTTGTACATATAAACACGCTGTAGATGGAAATGACCACCGCACAGGGGGAAGTTGACAAATTACACATAATAAATGCCATCATTTCTTGAATCACTGTTAGTTCAACAAATTGCCTAGCTGTTCTCATAAATGCTTTATATTTACTGTCTCACATTAATCTTCAAAATGATCCTAGGGGCCAGGGGTGTAGCTTGGCGGCACGGCGCCTGCCTGGCAAGCGTGAGGTTGTGAGTTTGATTCCCGGTCCCAAGAAAAGTGAGTTTGCTACTATTCTTATTTCATTTGAAAGATGGAGACTTTGAGGCTGAGGGAAAGGATGGGTATGTGGCTAAACAGGAGTGGACTAATGCTTAGGATAAGTAGCCATTGCCTGTTATTTTCTTTTTTTAATTTTTTAATTTTTTATTTTTTCTGATACCAGGAAGCAAACTCACAACCTTGTGCTTGCCAGGCAGGCGCTGTGCCGCTCAGCTAAATCCCCAGCCCCGCATTTTTTTAAAGGAAACAATCACTTTCTGTTAAATTCTTGTGGCACCTGCTGATGTAGACTCAACATTATATACGGCTTGGGAGATTCGTTAGAACCTATGAAAAAGAAAGCGTGGACCCCACCACTGGCTCTAGGCTGTATCTTGGATAGAGGAATGAGTATTCAGGCAAAAACACCAGTCCAGTCAGTTTGGAGCCTTCTGGTAAAAGAATCCAAACTCCAGCTGTTTCTTATGTATTAGTATTTTTAATTGAGTCACATCTTCAAATATCTACTTAGTGTGGTAGGGATTTACCTCATCATATACATTCTGAGAAGATGAAAAAAAAACATATTATTTGGCCCCTAAGATATTGATTCTCTTTATGCAGCAAGCATAATAATCACCGTGGAATACATTCGCATTTAAATCTATCATTGACATCTTTTCAGCTCCAGCATGGACTTTATTTACCTCCCTGTGAGTCTGTGACGTCTCTGATGTCTGTGACGCTTCAAGACCTTCCTCCATTCCTCTTAATTTGTCTTATTTTGGGTTCTGGCCTTTTGTCTCCTTTGTTTTTTCTACTTCTCATCGTCTGTGGCTGCCTGGTCTCCTCTTGTTCTCAGTAGCTGTCAGCTGTTTGAGGAGATGCATCGGGAAATATTGCTGCAGGCAGTAGTGGAAAATCTCCCCTTCAGTTCTCCTGTACCCTTGGCCTCTGTACAAACACAGAGCTCTGTCTCACTGCAGC
>NW_004955488.1:7613681-7660537 GCF_000276665.1 Chinchilla lanigera | reverse complement strand
AATTGGCTCTGAATTTTCAAGAGAGGTCTATGAAATCCAGCTATGGCTGCTTCAGAGACTTTTTCATATGGCATGAGCTCAGCAGAAAAAGCAGCCTTAGCAAGAATTTTCAGGGTTATAATTTCTCACTTTGCTTTACAAAGACATTACTCCTAGGAAAAACACACTGTTCACTTAAAAACAGAAGGAATCAACTACTCTGGAAAGAAATGGCTCTATAAGTAAGTAGATAAAAAACAATACGAGAAGAAAAGTCATTTGTTAAACATTTTGAGAAGTACAGAACATGGGTGCTGTTCTTATTTTCCACAGCCCTGTCACACCTTGAGCGTAGGAAAGAAAGATTGGTGAGTGTGAAGCTCACAACTGCTGGAAATCTCACAGAGGAGTGGGTTTTGATGGATCTTAGGCCTATGATTAATTACAGACTAACAACTGTGTGAGTCATAGTGTGTTAGTCACATTAGAACTCTATCTAAATCAAGTTGAAGATAAAATGGGATATAGATCTATTTTTCCCACATGGAAAAATAAGAGTTGTTTCTAACATTAAAGAACACAAAGCTTTTACAATGATACATACACTGTTTTCAAACTTCCCTCAATTCCTTGGATAGACAGCTCACCATGAACAGCAAACCAGCGGAATACAGAGAAATGAGACAAACCACTCCTAGAATGTGTGTGGTGCACGTTGATAAAAAGAAAAGAAAATAGTAGTACGCCTATACATGTGGGTATAATTCTTCCAAACTTCTCAAAAGTCAATTTTAAAATACCGATTTTTAGGAAAATGAAGACCTGAACATAAAAGATAAGTAAAAATAACCAAATTTCTGAGCTTTTAAATGAAATTCTCATAACTTTAGACAATGTATGATGCTTTGAGCTTTCCCTGAACACATGACCTATTAATGGATTCTCTTATTTTGCTCTACTGCATTTAGTGACATTTTTCTTTATGTTTAACACATCTCATGTATGAAGAAGACATTCATTCATGACTTTCTTTTTGAATTTCAGGCTCATCATCATCATCATCATCATCATCATCGTCATCATCATCATTATCATCCTGGGGGTCACACCTAGGTCCTCACACATGCTAAGCATGCACTGTACCACTGAACCATATCCCAGGCCTTCAAACCTTAATAAAGAATATTTCTCAGTTGATGCCTGTAACTCGCTCTGTATTACAAACGATTATGCAGATGAAGCCTAGTACCACCTACATCTACTTTGAAGATGACGTTCTTTTTGCATAGCAGGATTAAAATTCAGAGACTAAATATATCTGTAATAGCACAGGTCTTTTAAATTTTGATTTAGAATATTTTGGCTTTGGATGTGGTCATCATATATTTCTGAAAATTTTAGCAGTGGGAACATGATCTACCTTTTTTTCTCCCATTATGTTCATTTTAAAAGTCGCTGAAAAAGCTCCAGAAAAAAATCATTCATTTCTATACTTCTTTTATTAGTGAATATACAGTCAAAAGCATAAAAGTAAAGATCAATTGCAGAACCACGAAGTAGAAAGATTCTCACAGGGTAATCTTATTTCCAGCTGTTTGTTCTTATAACATTACTTTCATTGTACCTGACTTTATAGTTGGTCACATACTCACTTAATTGCTTCAGCACATTAAAATATTGTTTCAGCTACCTTTCACTGTGGCATCATGCTTAACACATAATCAGTGTTCGATAATTACATGGAATCCACACAACATGGGTTTCTAGCTTGTTTCCTAAAGCCTCCAGAGAAAATGGTAAGATGTACTAGGAACAAATTGAAAACAGGCTTAAAATCATTTATGTTAGAATTGAAGCTTCCCTTCCTCCTTCTCTTTTCCTTTTCTTTCTCTCTTCTTCTTTCTCCCCCACCTCCTTCTCCCTCCTGCCTCCCTCTGTTTTTCTCTCCTTATTTATTTATTTATTTATTTATTTATTTATCTATCTATCTATCTTTCTATGAGACTTTGCTAGGTTGGCAGACTGGTGTTGAACTCCTGGGCTCAAACGATCAAATATTCCTTCTACTTTAGCCTCCTGAGTAGCTGGGACTACAGGTGAGCACCACAGTGCCCAATTCATTATCTTTATTTCTGTCCGTCATAGAACTACAGAATGAGCCAGTGTTCTAATGTTGAGAGCTCTAAGGGAAAGCACCTGCTTTGATGTCCTGCAGTCAGCAATGGCTAGCTCTGTAGCTATGAGCAAATCAGTAAACTTTCCTGGACTTCATTTTCTCATCCCTGTGGTGATGAGAATAGTAGTTACCATCGCATATAATTTTCCTCTGAATTGTTTTTATAGGAATATGCAGCACAGTGTCTGAAATATAGTAACTCATTAAATATTAGTTACCATCATTGTTACTAATAGCACTTTCCAGTTAGATTAATACAGTCAATAGTTTCAAATACAATTTTGTGAAAATGTATAATTCCCTTTTGTCTATCAAACTTGGATGAAGCTATCCATATTCTTACTACTGCCCTTTGCCTTTAAGAGCTATTAACCCTACCATTTAATATTTGGGGTTCAAGTTAAAGCAGTAAGACAAGTGCTACACATTGTCTAAATGTTTTTCCCCATCATAGAATTCACATGTTGAGATCCTAACCACCAAGGTGATGGTATCAGGGGGAAGTGATTTAATGATAGGGGTAGAACCTAATGAATGGGATTAGTGCTTTTATAAAATGGGCTGGAGAGAGACCCCTCGGCTCTTCACCAAGTGAGGAGAGTGGAAAAAGTGCCATCAAGGAACCAGAAAGTCAGCACTCAGGAGACAGGTAAACTGCAAACACCTTGCTCTTGGATTTCTAGATTCCAGAACTGTGAGAAACAAATACTATGGTTTGTAAGGCAAAAAGTTGGAAGTATGCTGCTGTAGCAGCTGGAATGGACTAACACAGGAAGACAATATTATTTAGATATCAGTTCTCTCAAATTCTTCTATAAATTTCCTTATAAACCATAAAGATTTTCTGGGGAAAGAGACAAACTGATAATGTGATGCATTTTCCATAAGAAAGGTAAAGCCCTAACACTATATATGATAATCAGGAAACAAGGAAAGAGGAGTTGCCCTACCATTGGTAGAAGTGTGTAGTAATCAACACTCTTGGTGGGCCAAAGGACAGACACAAAGTAGATCTGAGCAAAAGAATATGAAACCCAGAAGCCTGCTCAAACTTATATGGGCCTAATACATGATAAAGAAGTTTTAAAACCTAGACAAGAAAATAGGAAAATGGACTACCAACACATTCATTTCTAAAAGTGAGTACAAAACCAACTGAACTTGTTTTATGTAATATTGTACATAAAAATAAACTCCAGTGGTTTAAGAACCTAAACGTGATAAAAGAACTTGAAAATTTTTGAAAATATAGGAGAATATCATCAGTATATCAGGGCTAGAAAGGATTTCTTTTATAGAAGACACAAAATCAAGATTATTTTTAAAATGGATAAATTGCCTATACAGAACAATACAACTTTTGTACAGCAACAGATATCTTGATATTAAAAGCAAAGTGCCTATGGGAAGATATGCATTATTATACACAAAAAATGGTAAGTATTTAGAATACAGGGTATCATTTAGAAAAAAGACCCTAAAGAGAAATGGGCAAGGACATGAATAGGAAATTCATAAAATAAGAACCCTACGTGGCAAATAAACAGGAAATGATTCAATTTTACTTGTAGTCAATATGAAAATGAAGAGAGGATATTTACCCCTACCAGAAGTGGAAAAAAATTAAAACATCTGACAATATCAAATATTGGTGGGAATGCTGGGAAATTGTAAACTTTATGGGCTCTTACTGGGAATGAAAG
This sequence comes from Chinchilla lanigera, assembly GCF_000276665.1. Lineage (NCBI taxonomy): Eukaryota > Metazoa > Chordata > Mammalia > Rodentia > Chinchillidae > Chinchilla > Chinchilla lanigera. The sequence goes on along the minus strand of NW_004955488.1, from coordinate 7,656,679 downwards.
TTGTTGATCCATTTTGAAGGCTGCTTTATCAATATCTTATAAAGTTAAAAGTGAATAGAATCCATAATTGTACTTTGAGATTTAGATCTCAGAGAAATTCTAGAATATGCTGATAGAGACATATAGAAAAATATGTTTGCAGCATTAGTTTGGAAAGTCAAAACACATACTGTAATAGAAAGATCTTAAAAATGTTTGCTAAAAATTATGTAAAACTATGATTTTTAAGAAAGAAAAAACTGAATTGCCACCAAGACCAATATAGAATCTAAGCAAACACATCTTATTTTACAAAAGATAGATATTAGCATAAGTTGTATAATTTTATATAGCAATTTATAAAATGACATATTCAGGGTGGTGAAAAAATGAATGTCAGAAAGGACAATAAATGAGATAAGATATTTCATATTAGAACAAAAGAATTTTAACTACATTTAATAAAACTAAATTTGAAAGTAAAATGAACTCCATTAAAATGCATATTAATTTCAAAAATGTCTCTCTTAGCTCTGTTATTAAATACCCTGGAAAAACAGCACCAGTTCTCATGGGCTTCAGGACTATTTGAACAGTAAGTGATTCCTACCAGGAGCTAGGAAAATTTAATTGCTTTCAAAAAGATGTAGTTACAAGAACATGAGTATGCTTTCAGAGATGTTTGGGAGCAGTCTTATAAGGGGTCAAAATGCCTCATAGGGCTGTGACAATCAGCGCAACAAAAAGAAAATAATAATTCTGCCAAAGGCCATGAATTTACAATATTACTGAGAATAAGCCAATCACATGTGAGATACGGCAGCAAAGGCATCTGTGGATTTTCAGCGATATCTACAGAAAATGCACACATCAATTGAATGGAATATATTATATCTAATTTAAATTTTTTCTACTATCTAAAGGTAGATGGCAAAAATTTAAGGAGGAATCTGTGGCAAAACGTTGTAGGTGAGATGTTAAAAGAACATTAGAAAGGATGACAATAAAGAGATGCCCATAGGGTAGGATTGAGAAATTCTCCCCTAAAATCCATTTGACACAACAGCAGCTGGTGTTGGAAAAAAACCCATCCCAGTGACCGGTCTTATGAGAAATTACACCAAGGCTCTTATGTTTAGTCAAATTGTTTGCAGATAGCATAAATATGTAAACATGCCAAGGTCTTAAGCTATAATCTGTGAACCTAATTGCTAACGTAATAGCCAATCTGTGATGGTCATTTCGCTTCCAAAGCAAGTAATTTGAAATCTGATGCTCTGAAAGATGATGGAGATGATGTAGAGCTGCAATAAAGGTTTAGTATTAATACTTCTGTATTAAGTGCAAGTATTGTAATGATTTGTAGCATTTTAATTAATTTAATTAATTGTATTTGCGCCAATGGCCTTTTAAAGAGGGATTTAAGGGAATCTGACATAGATGAGATTTTTATTGAAATGTAGAAAGATGTATCTTAACTTTCAAATAAATGCTTAAATGCTCTGGCAATTTGACTTGTTGGAATGATTTATTTAGGTTTATTTTATTCATAATCAGTGTTTGGGTGATTAAGAACATTTCTGTTGCATATCTTTGGAAGTCTGCCCCTGGGTGTTAGAAGTGCTAGAACCAGATGTATCAAATATGTGGTTTTAATTAAAAATGTTTAAGAGAGATTGTTTAAATCATCTTTAAATATTTCCAAATTTGGGAGGATTTTTCTTTAAATACACAAACAAATGGAGTACTAATTCAAGAACAATTCACTGACATTTTAATTTATTCACAAAAATCACTACTTTAGAAATGTAAGATTTATCAATCTACTTTCACTTCTTGAAAAGTTCGGCTTTAAAATTAAAACTCCATTGAGCAAGATATTAGAGACCAATAACTAACTATAGATGCCATTTCACTGAGTTCAAAACAGGCCATTTCTTCAGAGAAATCAAAGGAGTGATTAGTGAGTCTAAGTAGAAAAAAGCAAGCAACAGAAAACAAAATAACATCTGGTACAATTTTTACAAGTGAAGAAAAGCAACACAAACAATTTACACGTTCAGTATCTGTGGATTACCATAGAAATTATAATAAAAACGCAAACCAGGATGGGAATATAGTAGATGTCAAACACTTTGTGCAAAGTTAGTATTTGTTTATTAGCAGCAGGCAGATTGTAAATTATTATAACATCCATTGTGTTTACAATTTTTATTTTTTAATACATCTTTAAAATAAAGATATAAATAAAAATATGTAAAGACCTCAAGGGCCCAATAAACAGTGAATTGGATATAGACCTGAGCAACTCAAATACGTTAACTCTTAGGATGATGGCTGAGTAGTTAAAATTATATAATAAAACATTTTCAAGTAAAACAAGAGACATTTCTTTCAGGATATCTTGCACATTATGGTGAATAAACAGTGATAACTTGACATTTATTATATTCATTTGAGTGAAGTGGCCAAAATTACTATGTATTTATGGAAAATGGAAGCTGGTGCTGAAATAGGTTGTTTCCAGTAAAATCTGGAAACAAACCATCGAAGTCTGCACTGAAAACTCCAACATGGGAAAAAGCTTATTTGCCAAGATCTAAGTGAAATGACTGTTGATTTATTCCTTTGGAACCGATGACATTATTCACAGAGAATTCCTATTACTGCATATAAAATAATCACATTTATTTTGGTAGAGGGATAGTGATGCGTCTGGAAGATTCTGCATAAAACCAAGCCAAGGGCTTATGTGGCCCTTGCTAACTTCACTATAATGATGTTATCACGATGGACTTTCTCCAAAGAGTTTGGAACAATACTGTGTTAAGTCCCGTCATTATCACCTTATGCATAAAACAAGGCTGTAAATACCTTCAGGCTTCTTCTAAAAATGAAATGCCACCAACAACGTTCCACACTGACTATAATCAAAGGGAATGCAATTTGGAGGCAATTCCAGAACCTGACTTCCAAAATATTTTCATTGATGGCAACATTACAGGAAGAAATACAGCATTATTTAAATAATATTTGACTTAAAACCCTGCCTTGTCTTTTAAAAATATCTTTCTGTTTGGTACAGAGGTAATTATTTTATCTTATTTTGGTGAAATTTTAAATTCAGACATTTCAGGGGAGTCTGTAATGAGGGACTGAATTCTTATTCTTCCCTTTCACGTCTGGGGCTGGGTTTCTTCGTGTATGGAATGAGGAAAGGTTCAAACTTGATGCGTTCTGAGGAGTGAGGACCCTGTGTGGATCTGAGTATAATGCTGCCATCCCACTCTGAAAGCATCTGAGCATAGTGATGTTTGTGGCAGTCACTCAAGGAGGGGTAGCTGTGATGACTGTGAATGTTATCACTCATGCAGTCATCATTCATTTGACACAGGCCTGTTGATCGTTTTTCTTATCATTAAGTTACTTCCATTAGACTTGAAAAAAGAAGGCTTTCCTGGTTTGGCTTGAGTAATTTCACTGACTGAAGTGAAACTTGAGTTTCCTGGAAAATCTTTTGCCTGATTATTAAGTCATTTGCAAAAAAAATAGGTATGTTGATAGATCAACTGTGTCCAAGAATTACATTTACCACAATTTCTGTGAGTTGACTACCTTATTTCTCTAAAAATTTCGGTGCATATTTATTGCTTCTGGATAGATAAATGAATATACCTTTTAAAATGTTTTTGGGCTGGAGATGTAGCTCAGTGGCACAAGTGCCTGCCTAGCAAATGCAAAGTCCTGTGTTCGATTCCCAGTACAAAAAAAATTTTTTAAAGAAATACATGACACAATATATATCTTATCTAACTAATCTAATAAATCATTTATAATGTGCTTTCCAGAAAACTAAAACCAATGACATTCCCATACTTTCCCACTTTGAATATAGTAAAGATAAATTAGTTTTGATGCTATTAAAATATTTGTCCTTTCAGGTTGGAAGAGACACTTTCACTTGTGATTACAAAAATGATTTTTAATGTTGAAAACATACCATAATCAGTGTTTCAAGTATAATGCCAGCTGGATTTAGGCTTATTTCTGTGAAATAAGGAGCTTTAATCCAAAATACATTTCAGAGTCTGTATATTACTGGTTGTCATGGTTTTCTCATATCTTTTCTTGACACGTCATCAATATTCTTGCTGATTTCCTATATACAAATATATGGGGAAGAATGAAAAAAATATATATATATGTATTAAATTGCTATCTTAGAATGGTCCTGTTCTGAGGAACTTCAGCTCATCTTGTTGCCTTGGAAGCAAAGATTTTCTAGATTATTTTCACTGCACTAAGAACATGGTAGTCCTAGTGAAATACTCTGGAGGTGTAATTAAATACTAAGATGGCTACTAACGTGATTAAGGAGAAAGTACAGCAAGGCTTTTCTAAGCCAGGTAAAACCATTATGCAGGCTGCTTTGCTCGGTAATAAATCACATCTGATATCTGGAAGCAGAAATAGCATGTAAGCATTTCTGTTCTTTTCCTGCCCGTAAGAGGTTGCAGGATTGTATTAAAATAAGCTTTTTGATTAAGTCAAGTGAAATCTCACCCAAACTGTACAGGGACTTTCAGAATTGCTTTATTTAGAGGAGTTTGTGACTCTTTTACAAAATTAATGGTAAATTTAGGAAGGACAACCACCATGTGTGTGGTAATTGTAACATAATCATGAACTTTTTTTTTTTTTTTTTTTTTGGTCTTTTTGAGACACGGTCTCATTCTGCAGTTCAGGCTGGCCTTCAGCTCACTGTGTAGCATAGGCTGGTCTTAAGCTCGCAATGATTCTCCTGCCTCAGCCTCCTGAGTGCTGGGATTACAAGCATGTGCCACTACACCTAGCATCATAATAATGAATTTAGCAATTATTCTTGAAGTACTTCAAGTGAAGAACATAGCTCACAAGCTCCAATAAGTAAAGATAACTTAAAACATCAAATTTGAATACCATCTTCAATCAGTACACTTTACATTAGTTTCAGTAATACTAGTGTCGTACAGAAAAGGTGAGTTAGAAAAATTATCTGAATATAAATTATATGAGAATGAAAATCACATCTCATCACTGAGAAAACAAATGAAAGGTAGATTAATTCTAGAAAGTTTAGATTAAAAAAGAAAAGAAATCTTCCTCTAAGTGTGAGAGGAACTCTAAGTGTTTGCGAAACTCTCAGAGAAATTTGAGCATTCTGATTTCTGAAGATTATTAGAGCAAAAACTCAAGCATAGATTTCAAATTAAGTTTTGGTGCAAAAACTACCTGATAAAATGTGCAAGAAATATATAGGTTCTCCAATATCTATATAAATGGATGACTATATATAAAATAGACACTAATTTTATGATTTTTCCCCATTTTTTATCACAGGATACATACTGTGAATTCTCTTCAAAGAGGGCAATAATAAAAAGTATTTCATTAGGATTGCCTTGAATGTAGACATAGCCTCTATTTTTTTGTACAAATTAAAAATGAAAAATATTTCCTCATTATAAAGCAGCAGATCCAAGACCCTGTTGCTATATGGCCTAGGTTCAGATCTTGGCTCTACCAGTTACTAGCTGTACGACCCTAATGTAGCTACCTACCTACATAAGGCTGTCTAAGAGGGAAAACCACACCTCATGGAGCTTTTGAGAATTTTAGATGAAATAACACATGTACTGCTCCTGGGAAAATGACTTCCATGTTGAAATTATTCGAGTATCAGCTATGATTGTTATTTCAGGGACGAGGCTCGTGAGAGAGATGATGCCCACATAACCAGCAAACGTTTTTGGTCTTGTTTTTATTTCCACACAGTAGCCCTCCTTGCTGTTTCATAACAAATGCCATTTTGGAATTCAAATAAGCAAATACTGATGGTGCTGTAGAAATAACACTGAATCTGCTTTGACTTAAATAATTTCTAAACTTCACTTAATTTTAGCAAGAGGTTAACTACACATGTCACATTAGATCATGGCTTAGACAAATGTTAAGAGCACTTCTTTTCGGAAGGGAAAGTAGTGCATAGTAAACAGAACACATAGGTTTTGATAAGGTTATGAATATTAAAATTACTAACCTTTCCATTCATCCATCCATCTATCCGTCCATCCATCCATCCATCCATCCATCCATCCATCCATCCATCCATCCATCCACCCTCTTCTGTACTTTATCTATCCATGCATGTTTCCATCAAGTTACTTATTGAAAATCTACTTGGGGTTGCAGAGACTACAGAAACTTTGTCAATAATCATGCATCCTTATTATTCTTTTCTTTTCTGACTCTGGCCAAATTCTCCATTCTGGCAAGAGAAAGGAAATATTAAAACTTTTCCAAATACTTTCAAAATGAAAAGTTATGTTTTCGGTGCTTTGCTTGAGAAAAACAAAACCAAACCTTGAATGTTGCAGATGGATGCCTGGCCAATTTTAGATTCTGCTATGCAGTGAGTTCCCTGGACTCACATCCAGATAGTGAGACAAAGAAGGTGTGATAGTTAGTACTGACTATCCACTTGACTGGCTTGTGACATGCCAAAAGCTTGCCAAAGCGCATTTCTGGATGTGTCTGGGTGGGAATTTTATCTGGTCCCTGGCATTTCCTCTTGAGTTCTTCCCCTGCGTTTTGCTTCCCAGCTGCCATGACTGTTGCTCCCTGAAAGCTCTGAGACAGCCAAAAGAAGCCTCTCCTCTTCTAAGCTGTGTACGTTGGGTATCTGACCTTAGCAACAACAATATGACGAACATAGAGGGAGAGGCATCCTGTGCTTATTACTGGAAAAGACCATACCCTTCAATTTAAAACTTTACACACAGAATCAGACTTCCGTTTCTTTAATTTCACTCTGGAGCTTGTTTTTCTGTTTTTACTAAAGCAACAAGGTGGCTTTTAATTTACATTTAGGTTAAGCATTTTTTCCTTTTGGAATAATACAGCAAGAATGATTTTGTTAGATATCACCACAAATGAGTTATAATCAAGTAAAATAAATCTTTAATTTAGTGAATATTATTAATCATGTGATTCCAACACACATGTGTTTACTTAGCAGATTCAATTACAAGGGAGGGAGTTGGCAACCTTGTCACAGTAGTATTTACAACATAAATATGTAAATACATGACAGAGAATGAAAACTAAGGGGAAAAAATGGCAGATAGGAATCTACTTCTATTTGTTTTTCAGAATTTCCTACTAGTTTGCAGAATCAGAATCAAAATATGCTACTTGGTCAAAAAATGAGAACTCCAAGTAAAATGTGATGTATATTTAAATTATCACTTCTCCCAGTGTTAAAAAAAAATGGTAAGGAAGTCATCCTCTTGTTGCTGTAGATTCTGTCTCTGAAATGTGCATGTTATGGTTAATACATTGTGTCAACTTGGGGAGTCTAGAGGTTTGGCTAAGTGACTCAGCAGGAAGCCAGTGTACTTATTTTGTATACATCCTGAGCCTGTGGAAGAGGAGGTCGTGGAGATTATGTGAGAGCTACACACTCCTTAGGTAGGGGTAGCCTGTTTACAATGTAAGGGAGGGAAAGAGGCTGCTTGCCGCCATTCCTCCCTTTTGCTCTGGCTGTTTGCTGTTCGGCTGCCATTCCCCTTTGCTCTTGTTGCTTTGCTACCTTCTGCCTCGGAGCCAGCCAAGTATGGACTGTAACCTCCACAAAGTGTAAGCTGAATAAACCTTTCCTTCCTTCATTTTGGGCGTTGGGTATTTTGTCTCAGCAATGAGAGAAAAGTAACCAAGACAGTGCAGATAATAGGAATGTGATGGGAAGACTCCTTAAGCAGGGGTTTAGAGGGTACTTTTGCACAGTGATAATGGCTGTGTGTGAAGCACCAAGCAGACCAGTACTGGCCCTGTGTGTGAGTTCCCAGAGGGTATCTACTTGACAGCTAGAAAACAGTCTTTTGAAGAAACTGCTCTCAGATGGTTAAAGCAAAAGAGGGGGAAAAAACACAAGATAAAACTGAAACAGCAGGGAAATAACCACTATAATTTTCTACTGAATACTGGACTTTTAAAAGTCTATATATCAGTGCTGCTGAGCCTTGTAGAGACCAAGTGCCTAAACTGCAACCCAAAACCCACTTATTTGCCCCAAAGTGCCAAGGCTGCAATCAAACCTGAATACTGAGGTTTTAGTTTAGAAAAACAAAAAACAAAAAACAAAAAACTGTTATGGGATGTTCGGCTGCTAGGGCGACTTGGCTCCAGTAGCAAGAGAGAGAGCTCTGATGCTACAGGTTCCTACCACTGCTCTACATCAAATACAGTGTGACAGTCGTTATGATGATACGCACAGGAAATATGTTTTACTCAAATATTGTTACCTTGTATCCTTTTTTCCTGGTATGAAATTTATATCTAGTTATATGTTAGATAAAAAGGCCTTCTAGAAGTAACAATGCTTTGGAACAACAGAATTATGGCAAAATGAACGATGGCTTTAAATATCAAGATGAAGTTTCATCAGAATAAGGAATTTATTGCAGTTTTTGCCAAGCGTATGAGGAACGTTGGCCTGAAAACATTAAGCGACCAGAAAGTACTACCTGGGTAGCACGGTTACTTATCCTAATGCTATTTTAGTCACAACAAAAATCCAGATGTCTGATTACGTTATGCAACCATTTACCATGATTCCAAATTTTAAGTTTTTTAAAAAGTAGGCAAATGGAATTATAACTGAAATGCAGGACTTCAGTAGAAATAGCTCTACTTTAAAGCAGCAGCATGTGCGGGTGAGATTCTGATAGGGCCACTTTGATCATGGGTTTTTTAAGGCAGCCATTTTGATAAGAGAACATCGTAATATTCCCTAAAATGCAAATTATTAAATTCTCCATTTCTTAGAATACCAAGTTCTTCGCATAAAAATCCTCCCTGTCCTCTGCCTGACCCTCTTCTGTCCTGGCTTGTGGGCTGTGAGCACGTTCATGCAGCCTGTGCAGGTCTCCACCTGATGACCTTGGGCTCCCACACACTTCGGGGAACATCCTGGAGGACGATGTTCTGGGAGTAGGTGCATCACCGTGCTTGTTACCTAAAAATACCACTCTCTTCAATTTAAAGAAGACCTGAAATTTTAAAGTGACCGAATGTCAAAGGCCTGCGTCACCATGTTCTGTGTTTGTAAGTCCAATGCTTACAAAGGTGAGCAAGAAAGTTAAGCAAGGGCTGGGGATTTAGCTCAGCGGCAAAAGCGCCTGCCTGGCAAGCGCAAGGTCGTGAGTTCGGTTCCCGGTACCGGAGAAAAACCAAAAAAACAAAAAAAAAAGAAAGAAAGTTAAGCAAGAGAAGACCCACGTGTATTTGCCCAAAGTAAATGCATAAATGGAAAACAGAACTTTAGTGCAACTTCAGACTCACCTGTGCCATCACCACAGTCCCTGAATGAACTATGGCACCTGCCTAATCTCCCTTTATTCCAGCAAAGCGTGCTGTGTTTCCTCAGTAAGCGCCACCAGGGTCACAATCGAAGGCCAGTCTGGTCCCCTGCGACCACTTCTCTTACTGTGCCTTTCTGTACCATGATTAGAGTTACGTTTCTATTAAGTGTTCTCCAACTTCTTGAGTCTTGGAGGTCCAACCATCCCCTAGTCCTTGAGGAACCCTCTGATTTTATCTTCTGAAATCTAAGGACACATAGAAATAATTTTCATTATATGAACTTGAAACCAGGACCTGCAGATCATATATAGTGTTCTTGTGCACATTAGGAAAAGGCAGGCTAGGTGTGGTGCCACATGCCCATAATCCCAGCACTCGGGAAGCTGAGACAGGAAGAGCACTCCAAGTTCCAGGCCAGCTTGGGCTACAAAGTGAGTTCAAGGCCAGCTAGAACTACAGAGTGAAACCCTGTCTCAAAAAGAAAATGAAAAAAAGTAAAAGAAAAGAAAAAAGAAGAAAAGAAAAGAAAAGAAAAGGAGAGAAAAAAAAGAGAAAAGAAAAGAAAAGAAAAGAAAGGAAAGAAAAGAAAAGGAAAAAGGTAACCCCTTGAGAAGGACCAATTTCCAAAAGGATATCTACACTATGCAGCCCAAGCCAGACCACAAGGCTTGGCCAGAGGCACATAGGCCAGCTTCATCCCACTCTCTGACTTGGTGGGATGCTCTTGTAGAGGACACAGCCCATGCAGCTCTATGTGGAGCCCTGGCCCCCCTCCTTAGAGTCTCAAACAGCAGTGACAGGTCTACACCACTCTTCTGCACATGAGTTCTCCAGTTATTTGAAAACAGCCACTCTATTCCCATTGCAATTTCTTTCTTTGGATTAAACATTTTGAGTTCCTTCATTATTCCTCTTTGCAAATTATTTTTAAATCCCTTCACTGTCTACTGGTTTTCTGGAAAGATTCTTCCATTTGCCTACATATTCCCTTTAGATATCTAAATGGAACGTAGCACTACTCCAGGCTAATGCCAAGTTACCATTTCCTCACCTTACAACATGCTGCATTTCTTTTAAAATAACCTGAGAATGTAGAGTTGTAATAGGCAAGCAAGAGGTACTCTGGGCTTTTTAAGCATTAAGTATTCTAGGTTAGATAACTATCAGATTGAACGAAGGTAAAGTTGAATTTTCTTAAGATATACATTGATATACATATGTATAGTATAGATATAGATATCGAGATATGAAAAAGCATGATGAAAACAGTGAGAAATTTTGAGAAAGGAAGGAGAGAGAAAAACAATGAGAGAAAGAGAGAGAGAGAGCACAATAGTGTGGGTGAGAGGGAGAGAGAGGTCAGTCTTCCTGTGTTCCATAGGTTGGCTTCAAGTCTGCAATCCTCCTGCCTCAGTCTCCTGAGCAGTTGGGATTCCAGGTATGTGCCACTACCAGTTTTGTGATATATATTTGATTAGGTAAAGGTTTAGTAACTTCCATAAAGCAAATGTTGATTCTCACACATAATTTCAAACTATCTTCCTTCAAACTTATGTACAAGCATGTGTCTGTCATTCAATTATTAAAGTAATATGTGCTCTATGCTTTTTTTTTCTTTTGTTTTTTTTTCCAGTACCGGGAATTGAACTCATGACCTCATGCTTGCCAGGCAAGCGTGATGCCACTGAGCTAAATCCCCAACCCCTTGCTCTATGCTTTTTGTGTTGTAGCAATATCAGGGCCAATGGGCTAAAGTAATTTCATAAAAGCTAGATAGAAAAAAATGTATATATTTATATATTATATATATATACATATATATAAATTCAGGGAACAAATATTTGCAGTTCATGCAAAGAAAGAGAAGATGGTCTAAGATGAAGCTTATATACTTTTGCCATATTAAGCAAAGACATTGTAAATATATCTTGAGAGGGTTGAGGATGTCGATGCTACAAGTTGTAAAGTTCAAGGTCCTCGGGCAATACAGTTAGATCACGGCACAGCTAAATTCTCAAACGGTTCTCATGTTTTTACACTGACTGATAATGTGGCCACACAGCGAGGACTGGTGTGAACTAAAGGATTTTACTAATGTGTGGTTCGGAGATGAGTATTTTTCAGAAATGAAACTAAAATCTTCGCAGATGAGGGCTCCGCAGGATACGGCTGAAGGGAAGCGGATGGATGGAGGTAAGAATGAACACGATGGCGACAATGCAACATGGCGTGTTGAAGTTATCAACATGGAGACTCCAGAGTCGACAGACACGGTTCCAGTCACCATTGTCATTTTATACTGTCTGACAACTGTCCAAGTTATTCAGCTTATCTGAGTCTTAGTACTCATGTTTATGAAATGAACTTAAAAACAGCTACTTTGAGCTACTGTGCAACAATTAAGATCCTATTATGTAAAACTCTCAGGAAATAGTGCATGTTCAGTGACACCTTTCTTATGTTCAATACCATGCTATCCATCAGGAAAGTTGACACCCTCATTCTGACTCCAGGAGGGCACTAAGAGAATGGCAGGCTGGATTTAGATCTTTATTTGATAATTCTGGTTTGGTGTTAGCCCTGGATACAGACAACAGACTGTATTCCTTCACTTTAAATAATATGCTGTGAAGTTTCCTTTGACACAGGGCAATGAGAAGAGTAGTTTTTCCTCTGCAGAGAAACACCATTTCTCTTCCCATCACCCCACACTAACGATTGTAGGGACTTAAAAGCACCTACGAGCAGAGAGGTAAATGATAGCTACACACTGCAATGATTTGGGACTCTTCCGGGATGAGTGATACAGCATGAATAGAAGTCACTATTAGTAATCTCCAGCTGTCAGGTGAAAAGTATGTAGCCAGGAACCAAGTAAGTAATATGCCCAAATTTCTACACACTGTTGGCTTAGGAATTAGGGCCAAGATTTCATGCCATGTCTCCAGCTGGCATACACATACTGTTGGTTTTCTGGATGGCAAACATCCTGTCCTGGATCCCTTCTGATTGAAAGGACTCAAAACAGGCATTAGCCTATCAACAAGATAATGCATGGAGTCTTAAAGAGAGTAGAGTAGTGATGGGACCATTACATGAAGCCAAGATAAGTTTAATATTGCCTTTCATTATGATTCATGAAAATGATGATATCTACAAGGTGCTTTGGGTAATAAATTTCTGTACTTTGTCCAAGAGTGATTTCCATGAACCTTTTTTGATGACTTTTTGAAGAATCCATACTTGAATGACAGTAGAGTTTACATGTAGAACCTCAAAAAGGAAAGTGAAGACACAATTGTGTGGCAAGAACCTGAGGTTCAGATCTGGAAGATTTGGGGTTCAGGTCCAGATTTCCAGAGATGACTTCTGAGCACCATGGATATTTTAAGACTTCAGTTCCTCATCATCAAAGTGAGGAGTATGACATCTACTTCCAAAGATGCCATAAGAGTCAAATAAAGACATAATTCACGTCACATAGGTACTCAAGGAAGAAGGTTCACAACAAGTGTTTATTGAGTGAAGGATAGGAGCTATTTCTCACGGGGCAGTTACCCAAACAACAGAAGCTATTGTTAGCTACTAATTAAAACAATGTTCAAACATTGACTCAAATTTGAAAAGTTTTGTATAATTCTTGAGACTCCAGTTTTTTCCATTTCCTTGGACTACACTTCCTGTCCTCTGACTGAAGAGAATAAATGTTGGAAACAATAGCAACAACAAACCAAAACTAGAATTTTATTATTCAAAACTCAGAAAAGTAAGTAAACTGAAAAGAAGACTAATTAGAGGCTGTAGTAAGACTTTTGAGACTGTGTGTGTGAAGTCGAAATGTATAAATACTATTTTTGGTGGACACTAGTACTTCCAGGTAATTCTTCATGGCCTCAGAAAATCAAATTCACTCCAGCTTTGGGTACTCTACACATTTTAATATTCAGTAAATGCTACATTTGAGAATATCAGGTTATTTTGCAAAAAGCAGGCAAATACTGCTGCAGAAACCTAAGGTATAGGACAGACAAGCAGCTTAACTAAAGTTATTCACTGACCCAGATTTTCTTAGTGAGCAAACATTGCTTCTGGGAAACAGTTTTGAATTTTGGAGTTGGCATTAACTTAGTAAGGCTGCTAGGATGAACTTTAGAGGTTTATGATACGCATGCACTTGGTTGCTTTGTGTCAGGAATAGTACGGATGGCTCATTATTACTTACTGATTATAAAAGGTATTGTAGCAGGACAGAGGCCTAGGAAGAATCAAAAGTGACATCCCAAGACTTAGCCAAAGCCAACACCAGTGGAGGCAGGTATGGAGTACAAAGGAAAGGGATTAGGAATTTTATTTTTTATTGATTGATTGATTGATTGATTGATTTGGTCTTTTTGAGACAGGGTCTCTCTATGCAGGTCAGGCTGGTCTTGAGCTCATTTTGTAGCCCAGGCTGGTCTCGAACTCACAACAATCTTCCTGCCTCAGCCTTCCAAGTGCTGGGATTACAGGGGTGTGCCACCACGCCCAGTTTAGGAATTGTAAAAATTATTAGTCAGATAAAGGCAAACAGGAAAGATATGTTGAAATATTAAGAGTTATAAAACATTAGGCTCTGGACATAGTTGTGATATGTAGGCCTTGAGCTACTTGCAGGGAGAGGCTTGGTCCCTCTGTAGAACCAGTGAGAAGGGGACAGACAGACCATGAGATAGTCTGTTCTGACCTGGGAGTCATTGGTAGGAGCAAGTGGTAGCCTAAAAATGTTCTATTTGTTCTGTTCACTTGTGATACACAATACTTGAATTATTTGCTTTTTTCAGTTGTAATTTATGTTACCTGTTTTGACTATAGTGTTAAAAAATTTCATTTTGAACAAGTATCACATTCTAATGAAATTTTAAAAAACAAAACAAAATATGTGTTCCAGAAATATCTATACCTGAGGAAAACTAATGTCCTTCCTTTGTTGTCCGGGTAGAAACTGAGCAATCTTATTTGGTCTACCTACTCTTATAACCTACCTACTCTTATTTACCTACCATGAGCTCTTTTGGAAAGTAGTTATTATTCTTCAGAATGATTTCTAGCTGACTTTCTTAGCAGCTGTATTTTCCTCTTTTGAAGCTTTCTGACATCTTTTCAAGAACATGCATTGTGTTTAATGAAAAGCAAGAATCTAAAAATGTAATGTGGGGATATATTATTTTAAAAAAATCACCTGAATCAAACAAATACTTATCTCTGAAGTGGACTTCATGTGTGAGATTGGGGTGACGTGTCTCCCTTTCTGAACAGACTTGATGGACAGCTTATGTTCACCTATCCGATTACTCGATTTAAAGGGTCTGACGAGATGGTAGCTTCTATGTGGCTGTGAACTTGGTGTACTAAGAAATAGGTGAGAAAAAGGCCAACTTCTCCAGTAAATCTGTGATGATGTTTTTCCTAAATTCCCAGCTAATATATTCAAGCCAGTAACTCATTGCTGAGCTACGCATCCTCTTTACCTTAGAGCTGTTTATACATACAGTGTCAACCAAGGCATGCTGCCTCCGTTTCTAGCTTATGTTCTCCAGAAAAAAATATCATTTCTCTTTTCTCTGTGTTTCTATAAATAACAGAGCAAAGGTATTCAGCTTAGGGAGAAACAAAGAAATGTACTATATTTAGATAGGTAAAAGACACTGGCTGTGTTTTATTTCCCTTAGCCTGACAGTCACCCAAAGAACTTCTTGATTATGAGGGTGGTAAAACATCAGAAAGAGCTTATGAGATATTCTACAAATTTTTATTTTTATTTTATTTTTTTATTTTTTTTGGTTTTTCTCCAGTACTGGGAACCGAACTCACGACCTTGCGCTTGCCAGGTAGGCGCTTTTGCCGCTGAGCTAAATCCCCAGCCTCTACAAATTTTTAAAACAATGTCATTTGACAGCTACTTGCTGAGAGAGTTGAAATACAGAAAAGAAGAAAGAAAGAGACCGAACACCACAGCTGCCCAGCTCATCTGAATCAGATGAGGAAAGTCATTGTCTTGCTAGTGACCCTGTTCAGTTATAAGAATATCTCAAGTAGATTGAAAGCTCCGAGTCAAATTCTTTCTTTCATTTAGAAGACCTGACAGTCACAGCTCCTCACTCCTCCTTGGAGTCTTGGCCTCCCTCTGCCCAAGGAGCAGTTCTGACCCCCTAACTTGACCCACCATCCATCCGCATTAGCCGGGGTGGTGCTGACTGCATAGCTGAATGTGAACCTCTGGCCAGGGATTTCTATATTTGACACCTGGGTGTGGATGCAGCTTTTGTGGTACCTGAAGCATATACCATTTGGGGAGCCTTTTTTCCCTAAGAAAAACTGACAATTAAAACAGAGAACTCTGTACAGGGGCCCTTGAAGCTTAAGCGAGGGGCCTTTAGGCTTAGCCTCTGACACTTTACTCTTACTGGTGTTTATAACAACCCAGTGGTGTCTGATAAAGACCTCCAAGAACAGACTGAAGGGGACCTTTTGTCAGGAAGAATCTGGACTGAATTTTATTTTATTTTATTTTATTTTATTTTTTGGTTTTTCTCCGGTACCGGGAACCGAACTCACGACCTTGCGCTTGCGAGGCAGGCGCTTTTGCCACTGAGCTAAATCCCCAGCCCCTGGACTGAATTTTAAATGACCCTTTTTCTAGGACCTTTAATGAGGGACACACTGGGACATTCTTTTGGTCACTGCACCTCTGGCTGCCTTATGTGCTCCTGGGAGCTTGAAGGCCAGATTCACACCACATTCTCTAATTCCCCACATACCTTACCGGTCTTCCTACAGTTTCAGGCTGGTCCTCCTACAATTTAAATTTGCGACTGGTCCTCTGGAAATTTATTTGTGTTTTCGATTCTCCTTTAAAGGATCTCCAAGGCTTATTGTGTATTGGGAGTTGTGCTGCTTGGTCTGCATAGCTACACTCACCAGTTTTCTTCTGGAGTCTTTATTCACAAAAGAGAAATTTCATGAGGACACGCTGTCTCCTCCTTTAGCCGGACTTCTCCATTCTGGTCACATCCTTAAAGGGTTTCAAATTGCCTGGTGGCCACTTTTCTAATCCTATCAGCTAGGAAATAATTTAAGAGACTGGATTGCAATACTCATGTTGCTATTTAAAAACCTGAGCTCGCAACCCTAATATGCAAAGGACACTTCGGATAGAGCTCCTAATATTGCATACATTAGCACCAGCTTCCGTCAAATGCATATAAATACAAAGTACAAGCAAAAGGAAAATAGTCAGAGTGGATTTTCTCCCTTTTCCCCTCAAAATATACATGCACATCACACACACACACACCACATACTGGCAATAACAGGCCAGTAGTAAGGCAGAAGTACATAAACACTAAGAAACAAATAGAAATAAGTTTCCTGAATTAAATCCACAATCCCCCATATATAAAATAGAATAAAGTTGCTGAAGGAAAGTATCCCAGAAATAGAGTTTTATATGAAAAACTGATACTGGTTGACGAAAGTTCTGACAGTGGAAAATGCATAAACTATTTATTTAAAATTCACTAAAAAAAAGTCACTGACCCAAGTAATTTGAAAAGGAAGAAAAAATAACATACACTGTGTTAATGTTTTGATATTGTACTGAGGGCTTTACAGGAAATGTCTCACACATTTCTCTACAGAGTGCTTCTGGTCGTACATCCCATTTATTTGCCTTCTTCCGTTGTAATTACTCCCACTGTTCTGGGGATGGGAAAATGAAGTTTAAAAAAGCTAAGTAAGCGAAATGCACACAACCAGTACAGGGTGAAGCCAAGACTCCAGGGCTTCTAGAAAAATTTCCCCCTAGGAAAGACTGAACACTATGCAAAGCTCCTACTGAAATGATCAGATTGAAATAGAGGTTAAGGGGGATGGAAGGGTCATCTGGCTGATGTCTACAGATTAAATAATTTGTGTTTTCTACATTTAAATAGTACCATTTTATCAGTAGGTATTTAATGCCTTGATGCAAATTTTTTTCTCGTGGCATTATAAAATACGAAGACATAAGTATTTGAAGGAAAATTTTATTATTATTATTATTATTATTATTATTGGCTGTAGTATAATGAAACTTCATTAAAATTATAGTAAAGAGCTTGGAATTATTTAAGGAAGATTTTTCACTCTTTGAATGTATAAATATTTTGTGTTGTGTTCCATAAGCAGGCCTAACCTGAGGAAAGAGAAGAACTAGAGAACACTCAAGAAAAAGAATACTTTTCACTGTAAATAAGCATAGACTCAAAGAAATTGCAAGCGTAGTAAGGAAAGACGTATCTACCTTCCCTCAGCTTCTCCTATCTTACCTATGCCAGGTTATCCAAACTATTAAACTGTCCATCACACTACAATTCACCTACAGATCTGCCACAGATTTCACTGCTGTTTGAACACTTCTGAAAATGTATGCACAGTTTTATGAAATTTTATTTTACATGTGAATTTAATGACCCACCACCACAAACAAGATACAGAATGAAGAACACCTTGGAAAGAAAGAGGGGAACAGAGAAATTGTCTAACAAAATTACTTCCAGAAAAACAAATCAATGGGGTACAAGGCTAGAAGATTTAAAAGAAGAAAGTGGAAAAATAAATATGAAGGATAAACCCACACTATACTGAAAATATCAAAGTAAATGTTGGAGAGCAATAAAGAAATGAAATCACATTCTGAAGGTTACAATCTTCAGCATACTGAGGGCAAAATAAGCATACTTTTATATGTTCTATAATAAGACAATGATCAACTCCCTATTCCTAAATTGATGTGTCAGAAAAACAGACCCTCTTCTTGAAAAGGGAGTATAAAATGACCACCACATAGAAATACCTAATCTCATTGTGCAAGTGCAAAAGAACTTTTGAAATAAACTTCTATAGATATAATCATATGTGTGTGTATGTATATATATGTATATATATATATATATATATATATAGAGAGAGAGAGAGAGAGAGAGAGAGAGAGAAGGAGAGAGAGAAAGAAACTATACATGTGAAGAATAAAGTTGTTCCTCATATGGAAAGAAATAGGCCCTAGATAGTATAGTTATAACAAAGATTTCTTTTTCGGTCCTGGGAATCAAACTCAGTACCTTGTGCTTGTTAGGCAGGTGCTTGTGCCACTAAGCTATATCCCCAACCCTATAATAAACATTTTTAAAAATCATGAATTTTCATAGTTGGTAAAATGTTTATATCAGTGCTGCAGACAGTATCCATTTTTAGTTGGCATTCTAAAATTTTATTAGTACATGTTTGCAGTATGTCATGAATACATTCATTGTGGGTGGTGCATGCATACGACACATCTTATTTCTGTTTATGCCCTCCCCTTCTTCCTGTATATCTTAGTACCCTTTCCACTGACCAGAGATCTGGCTCCCTCATTCCTACTGTCTATCTTTTATTTTGCTCTTCGATTTATTTATACTTTGGGTTTCTTATGTAAGAAAAAACATATAATTTTTAAGCTTGTGTGCCTGATTTATTTCATTCTACATTATGGAGTCAAGGCTCACCCATTTTCCTACAAATGGCTGAAGTTTATCTTTCTTTATGGCAAGGTTGTGTATAAATACCACACTTTCTTTATCCATGCATCTGCTGATGGACAGGTAGGCCCGCTTCCATGGTTCAGTCATTATGAATTGTTTTGCTATAAAGACAGGCATGCCTGTATCACAGTAATATGATGTCTTTAGCTCTCTGGGGAAGATACTTAGAAGAAGAATGGCTGGGTATCCATTTTTCCATCTTTCTTTCTTCTTTTTGTTTTGTTTTGTTTTGAATAACAGAGCCTAACTTCTGCTCTCAAGACTGAACTTGTGCTGTTTGTTTCTTTTGCAGAGGAAAAGAATGTGAAATCCAATTCTGGAAGATGGAACTCGGTTAAAATCATGTTAGAGAGACTTCCAGAAGGAATTTCTTCTTGGATTAAAAAAGTACAGCCAGGAGTCCCTCTCTGCCTTCCTGTTATTGCTATTCTGTGAGGATTAGGTGCTTGGCGCTGCTACAGCTGTCTTGTAACTATGAGGTGAGGACAAGAGAATTACATAGAAGCTGAGTCACAGTTCTTGTCACGGAATTAATACTAGATTACCCAGTCTCTGGGCTTCACGCTATGTGATAAAATTAAAGCCTATTACTATTTCAGCCAAATCTGAAAGGAAAGTTACTGGAGGCAAATGCACACTAATGTATTTAGTCAGTTTAGAGTCATACAGGAATGCAGTAGTGACTACTAAATACTCACTATATGCTCAGCACTGCCCTACGGCTTTTGTGAGCATTTCTTCTGAAGAATTACCTATGAATGCACAGAACAGAAATCGCCAAAGCCAGGTGTGTTGGTGCATACTTGTAATCCCAGCTACTTGGAAGGCTGAGGCAGGGGGATCACAAGTTTGAGATCATTCTGGTCAACTTAGCAATATCTTGTCTGAAAATAAAAATAATAAAGGATGAGATGTGACTCAGTGCTTCCGAGGTTCAGTCCCCAGTACCACAGGTAAAAAAATTGAAAAGCTGTGAATGGGCTAAATAGTATCACTTTTAATTTGGAGATTAAAAAAGTCTGAAAGGACAAATTTTTATCAGCAAGGAAGTTATGCGTTAGGGCTTTTGGTATTCAAAGTATGTATAAAAATGGAAGTTGAATAATAAAAAAGAAACATACAAATATGTATTTTTTAACCTCTGGTGTATTTCTTAACTTCAGAACCTAGATCTTAGTGATTAGATGTGATTTGGCAAGAGAAAGGTTGTGTTCAGGCTTTATGAGAGTGAATGATTCTGGGCTTTTCATCTACACATACATCTTGTATGGATCTGGAGTCTTTTCACTTCCATGACGGAAAACAGGTGGGACGGAAAATTTTGTAAGTATAAAAATACAAATTTACCCAAGAATGCTATTCTGTAAGTTTTACCCAAAGTTTGCAGTTTTCTGGAGAAAGAATGTAGGGTAGTGTCCATATAAAGAAGGAGCAACTTAAGGAGACCAGCTTCAGACTCTGACTTTTGAAGGGGAAGAATTTTCCAGTAGAGATGACTGACTGTTCACTGCCATCATGCATTTAAGAATCAAACAGAAATTCACAATGGCTGCCTCCCTAGAAATGCAGCTACATGTATATTTTAGTGTCATACATTTTAGTTTAAATATAGAAGCAGTTTTCAAGTGTAGCTCAGTATCTGCAAAACTTTTCTCTATATTTACACATGACTTTTTTTTTTTAAAGCAAAAGCGTATTTTAAAGTTAAATGCCATGGGAAAAATTTAGAATACTTTTATTCTAATGTATACTCCATATATAGTCCTACTAGCTATTATTCAGCTCACAATTTACATTTTAAATGAGTTTTCTCAATTGCTTCAGCCTTATTGTTTGTTCTCCCTTTGATCCACATCATTTTTAACTAGACTGTACTTTTTCTACCGCTGAGAGATGCAAGTTCTGTGAGGTCGATTGTGCATTTTGTCTTCTCATGTATCCCAAGAGTTTGCCCACCGCCTGCCTCATTGTAGACATTCAAGAAATGTTTATTGGGTAAATTATCCTCCAATGGAATTACAAATTCTTTGAGAGTATGAGTAGAAGAATCCATGCCATATCCTTTTGTACCCATATCTTTATGTATACATAGGGGGCTATTAGCAAACAATTGTTAATAACCAAGTTGGAAGATGCAACACATGCTGAGAAGATTTCTATTATTTCACCTCACCAGTCAGTGTCTTAAAAAAAACAGAAAAAGAGCCATGATTGTTTTTTCTTCCATTACTTTTAAATATGCAATAAACATGAATTATTTTACTAGACAGATGCACATGTATACTTTCGGGTTTTTACTTTTGTGCTTAATCCCAAAGACAGAAAACCAAGGTCAGCAAGACAATGACAAAGGCTTCACTTTGTAAATGTGATTGTGTGTGTGCAAACGTCCCTTCTGCAGAAAATGCCAACATCAGGTGTGTATATAGGAGTGAGGGTCTGCAAGAAATGATTACGGACTGAAACCAGGTGATGCGATCTCAACAATAAATGAAGAAAATTATGATAGATCCATGATCCTTTGATGCTTTTAAAATAAAAATACTACAAATATGTATTCATTGTGAATATATAGAGAAATGATAAAAGAGTAAAATTAACAACTTGTTTAATGCATCATAACTCAAAACATTAAAAGCACTGAGAATAAGAGTATTTTTACTTCCTTGAAAAAAACTCTTCTAAGGAGAGTTTGATTTCACATATAAGTGCAAACATATACCATTTGTCTTTCTATACTTGTTTTATTTCACTTAACATCACGCCCTGATATGGTTATTATAAAATGAACATATGAATCACATTATGTATTGCGTGTTAAGCAAAAACAAAAATAAAAAAAGATAAAGGGAATCATTTGAAGAGTGCTGGCTTTCTTCTGGTCATAGGACTTAGCACTGGAAAAGGCAGCTGCACAAGCCTTGTCGCTCCCTGCGCAGCTGCATACCAGTGGCTTTGGGCACAGATGGTGTCCTCCCCGGGACAGTGAGAACTGCCACCGCCTGGGAGGGCTTGGCTGCCTTTTGAGGAAGCCTCCTTTCCTGCCTTGGGCTCCGCGAAGCCTCCTCTGTTCAGGTTAAGCACGTGTGTCTGTGGATGTCAAGCCTGCCCCAAGTCATCTGCATCTCAGGTCAGACAGGGCAGGGGGTCAGGGACTGGGGTCTTTCTGTTGCAGCATGACAAGGGCTATTGCTATTCCTTGCCAAAGTTGGCTGGCCAGTAGACCCACTAGCCAGGGGACCATTGCATTGCCAAGGGTTACATCTTAGATGTTTTCTTTTCCCTCTCAGTGAGAGTTAATACTGTACCAGTGGATCCTGGTGTTGTCTGTCCCCAGTGGCCTCAAATCACCGTAAGGGACATATCTGCCCTGCAAGCTCGGCCACACAGTCTGGCCACCCCATGAATGATGAAATGCCAAATGTTGAACTACTTGGATAATTGCCATTGTCTTTTCTAAGGTTGAGTGTTTTTCACAGTTTTTTTTTTTTTTGGTACCAGGAATCGAACTCAGGACCTTGCACTTGGCAGGCAGGCGCTTATGACACTGAGCTATATCCCTGGCCCCTAAGGTTGAGTCTGTTTCCAAGATTTTGCTTTCACACTTTCTGAGATAACTTTTAATAAGATATTTTGTGCTAATGTCACTTTCACACCGTGATCCATTCCATCATGACCACTTTCCCCATGCTATGTCAATAGTTAATCCTCACCAAGTTCCTCTCACTATGCATGAAGGTATTTTGAATGGTATCTTAATATTCTCATGCTATATCTTCCATAACTCCATTAATGTTTAAGTCAAATTTCGTTTTTATCATTACTTTTTATTTCTTTGCTGCACTTTCATTTGTACCAGGCAAGTCCCTCTTTAGCATATCTGTTCTTTTATGAGTTCAAGTGATTTGCTACTGTTGGTGGAGGAAGAGACAGCAAAACTACACTCTGCAGTTTGCGCGTAAACTGAACAATAGATCACAAATGACCAGTCTCTGATAACCTGGGAAGAAGTGACAAAATTGGCTACTTATCATGAAATTTGCTACTTATACAATGATCAGTGGAATAAAGAACTAGCCATGAAATTTGTGCTTTATCCAATTAGTTATAGCCAGTACACTGCACAACAGATCAGAAAATTACATTTTGTGTCTGCTTTTATTTAACTGAGCATTGGCAATTGAAACTTGTGAGTATTGGGACTATGCAAAGGAAGGAGAACCTGTA
Source organism: Chinchilla lanigera (assembly GCF_000276665.1). Classification (NCBI taxonomy): domain Eukaryota; kingdom Metazoa; phylum Chordata; class Mammalia; order Rodentia; family Chinchillidae; genus Chinchilla; species Chinchilla lanigera. The sequence continues at coordinate 7,633,472 of NW_004955488.1, read as the reverse complement.
GGTTGGTACACTAATGTTAAAGGAGTTTGTTTGAAAATCTTTGGAAAGTCAGTTTATCTCAAGGAAGGGATGGATAAAAATCATCACATTAAGTAAAATAAACCACATTCAGAAAGTCAGATATCATGCTTCTCTCATGAGGAATCCAAAATTTTTTAAAAAATTAAAGAAAGATGACATGAAGATAGAAGAAAAACTATTACAGGAGAGGAAAGGGGATGGAGAGAAGAAGAAAGGTTAAAAAAAAAAGAGGTGAACAGGAGAATGTGTTATACGCATGTACAAATATGCAAAGACTGAATTTACTATTCTGTATAACTAATATGCACTCATACAATCTTTTAAAAAGAAATTTATGCTGGGCATGGTGTTGCAAGCCTGTAACACTGGGTACTCTGGAGGCTGAGGCAAGAGAATTGCAAATTCAATGCTAACCAAGACAATTTGGCAAAATCCTGTCTCAAAGGAAGAGGGTGGCTGCGGGTATTGGTCAGGGCACTGTAACAGCACTTGCCTAGCGTGTGAGGCCTGGGTTCAATGTACAGTCACACCCTCAAAACGGACTATTCAATTGCATTTAATTTCCTAACAAATATTTCTGTATGATTTATATGAGTTTTAAAAGGCTATTTATTCATTATACAAAACGTGATATACCAATAATGGTGAACCTTTTAGAGCCCTCGGTGGTGTAAATAGCCCCCCTGCAGCACAAGGGCCACAGGTTTGCCACCACTGCACAGCGTAATCTCTACCGATGTTCAAATCTCATGTAAAAGGGCACAATATTTGTACATAATCTATGCCATCCTATGCATAGTTTATATAATCCTACCTATACTTATCCAATATATACTTCGTATCATCTCTTGCATGCTTATATCTAGTAATCTGAGCAACTGATTCACAGACAACAATATGCAATGGAACAGCCATTGGTGAATTCCTACCATCTTGTCTAGTGAAACTCTGTATTATCTCTAATGTTTTATTTAATAATTATTTGTTATTCTCTTTCATGGTTTGGAAAATCTTCCATTCTTTGTTTTTTTGCTTTTTTTTTGTTTTGTTTTGTTTTGTTTTTTGTTTTGTTTTGTTTTTTTCTCCAGTACCGGGAACTGAACTCACGACCTTGTGCTTGCCAGGCAGGCGCTTTGCCGCTGAGCTAAATCCCCAGCCCCTCTTTCATTCTTATATCTGGTAATCTGAGCAACTTCACTGAAGATAACAATATATAATATAGAAACCATTGTTAATTCCTATCATTTTGTTTTGAAACCCTGTATCACTTTTAATGTTCTTGCTTTGTTTTGTTTATGTCTATGATGTTGGTATGCTGCTACTGTTCTTCTTTTTTTTCTTAATACTCTCTTTAAAATAAATGTTTAAAAAGATCTAAGACACTGTAAATTCTATGTAACTAACTGTTGTATTTTATTGTTTGAGGACACCTCACAAAAATATACAAAGGAGACAAGAGGAGAGATCACTTGCAAAGGAGGAGGTGACCATCCAGGAGAGCCAGGGTGAGAGGAGAGAGAGGAGAAGGAGAAATAAGTGGAATAAAGATAAGCCATGTATTGGAACCCAATAACCCCCATGGATGTAAATGTTATATGTCATTAACATGAAATAAAATTAATAATATTAACATGAAAAAAATCGGTTAAGGGATTTAGAAGAGGAGAGAGAGAGACATGGGAGAATGGAATTAAAAAAAAAAAAATCAAGCTGTGTTATGTACATGAACCCACTCCACAGGGTGAGGATAAACTGCATGTACTGCAAGCATGTACTAAAAACTAAACTTCTACACGTTTGATAAAGACACTTTTAAAAATGTTTTTGATCTGGAGTCGGTTGAATACAAGGATATGGAAGGCTGACCACATGACAAATGTGAGGAAACGTTTTTAGTTAAGATTTGCAGAAAATGGGCCTTAGCTAAAATCTAATTTGAAATCTCATCCATAGCAGAGGGTGCAATCTGCAGGGTGAATTTGATGTCTCAGCTGGTAGCGCTCATTATTTCTGCCACTTAATATGTTCCTGACTCAGAATCCGCTTACTTCCAACCCCTTGGTTTCCATAATAGCTCTTTTCTCTCCCCAGCCTGACATTAGCCAAAATTTCATCAAAGCGCCTTTCCAAACTACATGAAGCCATCTGCACATCATTTCTCCGGTGTCCTGTCAGAATAACTGAAAATACCTTAACCAACCGAAAGAACTGTCCATATTCTCGCTTTGTTTACAAGTGTAACAGACAGCGGGTATGCAAGTATAATGGATATAAAATTAAGAAAGGATCACTTTTGCATAAATTATGTTTGTGCATGTCATTGTGCATTCTGGCATAGTCAGAAAGACAGACAACCTATCTTCATGTATATGGCTATTTCTTCTACTAACTGCTTCTTTTAACCCAGCACTTTAGTATAATAATGCAATTATTGTAACTAAGGCATGATGGGCATTTAAAAATAGCTAGTTAATTTAAATCGGGCTTTTCATGTTTCTCAGAAATAAACATTCAAATTTAAAATAGTCCTAATTTATTCTGTTTAGAATGCTAGAACTGATACAGTTTTTGATCTCGATGGCAGTTTCTTATTTTTCTATAAAAAGAGTGAACTTAGTTTGAATATTTAATACTGGTGAGGCTTGGTGAGAACATAGTAATTTGCACTGGATAAAGCTTGGTGTCATTTCTTTTCTAATGTGCGATAATTGATGATAAAACAATGGCCATTGATGACTGAGTGCTTGTATCGCATTTCTTGTTCCTTTGAATGAGGAAAGAGTATTATTATCCATGGTACAAAATGTCAATATCAAGAGCCATTGGCTCAGGGAGGCCAGGGACACTGAAAATGATAATTATGTCTTTTCTACCAGAAGACTGCATAATTACAATAGGAAAACTATGAACCCATAAAGGACACTTCTCAACTGGCATGACAAAAATTAATCTATTTTCTCTAATCACCCATGTAACATAGTGTGGGGGGGGGTGCACTGTATTCTCTTCTTAGCAAATCATTTAGTATTATTTTTCTTTACCTGTTCTATAAAAAAGATAAACAGAAAATACAGCTCAAAAGACTAAATATAATAAAAATCATTGAACTCATATTCACATTTACTGTTTTGTAAGAGTTTAATGTTAGACATTGTAAACTTTTTGGATAACTAAAACTATGCAGAATTTTACAGTAATATTGAAATTTTTAGAGAAATGAATGTATATTAATTACAAAAAAAATATTTTCCTCAGTTGAAGTTACATAATTTCTTCCAGTTCTACCACCACAGATAATATTATGGTCATCTAATATTTAGCGTTGCCTAAGCAAAGCCTGGTTATTAGTAGTTCATATGTAACATTAGTTAATCTGAAATTTCACTACAACCAGAAATGACTTGTTCACATTCATCCACCCCTTCCCCTTTACCTAACTTCACTGGCTGAAATAAGTGTGCTCTTCTACCAAGTTGTAAAAATTTATATTGTTTTTTTAAGGAAGAGAAATCATTGAAAAAAATCTAGAAGGGAGAAGCTTGAAGTCACCAAACAATAAATGTTAAGGAGTGGGAAATGCTCATTATCCAGACATGACCTGCGAGTGCTGTGTGGATGCACCAAAATCGCTCACTGCACCCCACTAAGACGTAAAATCATGATGTGCTAATAAAGATTAAAATAACAGAAACCAAAACCACGAATATAAGCGCATATAACAACAGCAAATCAGTTTAAATCTTGAATATAATGGCGCATCCAGATTTTTGAAAAGCATTCTCATGACATTTCCATGAATGAGGTCCTTGCAACCTAGCTGTACAGACCCTTTAGTCTGAGGTAGGCAAGGTCTTCTCTATCAGGATCCCCGTGGGAAGTGGTTTGCATGAAAAGACAAATTGAGTCCTTCCAGAAGGTGTGCTCGAAGTCCTAAACACATTTTGAGATTCCAGTGTATACACTAATAGTTTACACGTTTTTCTAAACATTTACAAGAAACATGATACTACGCTGCAAAATAAAAATGAATGGAAACTTTCATTGTGCAAACTTGGGGGCATTGATGGAAAGGGCGCTGTGATGAATTGCGGTGGTGAGATACTTTTAGACTGAGAGTTCTTCCCTTTTGCCCCGGGGGCTCTGCTTTGTCCTTTGGCTGGATGTTAAGCGAGCTTTATTCGTCTGTTAGACATGCGAACAAGCTGTCAACCCAGCGATGCATCAGCCAGGGCTGTCTTCTGGAAGGGTGCAGGGATTATTTGCCCACCCATACTCGAAGTGAAAGCTTCAGCGCTGTTAACATCTCACCTGCAGCTCCAATTTACTTGGAGGGCTTGGAATCACAAAGTCATAAGGTACTTTTTGAAGATGGTTTGACAAATACATAGTTGGTGGGTGAAGGAATCCAACCATCACCATCCTCACGGGCCACTCTAACCCCCACTCAGCACAGCTGCACTCCGTGACTCATATCACTGTCAACCCAGCCACCGAGAGCAACCACTGCTCCCCGCATGCTCCCAAGCCTCATTCCTGGGCGCCAGTACCGGCTCTCCAGCCTTGATCTTGGCAGGTAGCCACAGCCCCCATTCGCTGAACCCCACCTCCAACCTAGGACCCTATAAAAGACCCCACACCCTGTACCAGAGAGGGCAATCTGGTCTCAGGGCCAAAGTGGTCCTCTCAGGGTTGTGAAATAAACCTATCCTGGTGAGCTCATACTTTTGTTTCTTTTTATCTTTTTTCTCTAACAGTGAGAATGTAAAATATAGTTCTTTCCCCATGTTGACTGAAGTCTGTGAAAAGCAGCACACATCAGCAACAGAATTCAATATTTGCCCAGTGATTTAGGTAGGATAAGTAGGTGGTGTTCTAATAAAAGCTTAACAATGAATTAGGAAGGGTGGGGGACTCCTGTTCCTTAGAACTTGTTGATTTCTGTGGCTTAAACACCTCCCTCTGCCTGCTTTCAAGCTTTTGATGAGATGCCACTCAGAGTGAAAGTTGAGAAGAGAGGCTCTCTATTATTAAATATTACTATCATCTAGTTACAGTATACAAATTTAAGCATATAGAGAAGAAAATGGGATTAATTTGAGTATTTTGCTTTTAATGTAACTTATTTACTTAAAAGTTTATATAATTACAATTTAAAGTGTGTACATCGCAATTGGTACACACAAAATTCCTGAAGATTTAACAGCATCTGGGTCCCATACACTGCTGTGAGCCATTCCCAGCTCACCTCTGGGATATGTGGACTTTTGAATTTGTATAAATATAATTAAGTGCATTCCAATTACTGAGACTTAAATTATATTTTGTGTTCCCCTTAACATTGTTAAAGAGCTCATTTTAAATATCATTAGGGAAGCCATAGAGAATCTCGGTATTAATAAATAGTTTGACCAGCATAACAGTGAGAAATGGAAGGAGGAATTCTTTACCCATAAATGCACACTTATCTATGTAGTGAAACACAGTATCTTCATCTCTGTCTGTATGCCTATTACCTCTTTTTTCTATCTATCTATCTATCTATCTATCTATCTATCTTGATATGGTAAAATTTATGTGTGTTAACCAACTTGGCCAAACATAATTTTATGAAACTATTATGAAAATATTCTTAACATCATTGATAAGCATGGGTAACTTTTAAAAATATTAATTTTCTCCTGTGGTATTTAAAGAATAATTTAAATTGAATGCAAATGACTGTGGAAAGAAGTTGCTGGAACTCAAACCAAATAAACATATATAAAAAATCCACATAGCCTGCTCTCTACTTTAGATAAGATTTTGTGTTTTGTTTTTTACATGCCAATTTTCTCAATGGAGTGATCTCTTCAGTAAATGGTGTGTGTTGAAAATAGTTCAGATATTTAATAAAATGGGAATAAAGCCTTGGGCAGAAAAGAATGACACACTACGGACTGAAGGATCACTAGCCAGGTATGTTTAGATCATAGTCTTTCTTGTGCTGGTTCCAGTTTAACAGCTGAAAATGAGCTCAGTTCTTTTCTGCCGGAGTGCTAATTAATATTGTTGACCCACTTTACAAGGGGCACAAAATTATATTTTGCAGAACGTGTCCTTAATCTAATAATTTCAGAGGTGTGTTAACAAGTTTAAATAGTAGAGGCTTTCAGCAAGATGTTCAACATGTCCACCAAAACCTACGGGAGATTTGCTTTCCAATGAGCTACCTGAAAGGGTGGTAGCAGTATCACCCCTAATGTAATACATAGCTTTAATTCAATGACTTCTTAAATTGTTTTGAAACTCAGCAGAACTTTAGAAATTATGCTCTTCAATTATTTATGAGCCAACTTCCAAGTGGTTACTTTCGGGTTCTGAATATCTTTGCAAGAATTTTCCTGAACTCAAGGGATAGTCGTTAGGTAAGAAGCAAGTTCTATTTAATGCATTATGAGTCACAAGATTTGAGGCACTCTGGTCAAAAGGAATAAAAAAAGACAAAGAGCACTTTAGTCCATATTTTCATAAAACATAATTTGATCTTTGGGTCTTTATCTTTTCCTGGGCCATAACTCAGGAATACATATTAATAAAAAACACACCAGCTATCTCAGAATACGACAGCCCCAGGCAAGTAGTACCCAACCAGGAAAAGCTGGTGTGTCGGGAAGCTGCAGGCTCTGGCTGTGGCCTGGAAACGCAGCTTTCTTTTATGTTTATATAACACATTCATCTAAGGCTTTCAGGAACATTTACTTGCTAATTTCCACAGCGGCATCTCCGGGAGCTAGAGAAGTGCGAAAGGTTATTATTCCCACAGTAGAGTTGAGGGTAAGAGTCACGGTAGATATGTGCTTGCTAGGAGTCACAGTAGAACTGACATAGTGCTTCTCCTGTGCTTGAACTAGGCTCTCAATAAATGCCACCTTATGGATCTTGAATCAGAACCTGAGCTGAGAAGCCACAGCTCTGCTTCCCCTTTACATAGAAAGCAGATCTCAAGCAACTTTGAAATGCATGTCATGACCAGTTCTGCCCACTGTGCAAGCCACCTCAGACAAGTAAGCTACTTTCGACCCAAACAAAAGTCCAGACTCAGACACACATTTCATCTGGGCCAGGAGCAAATCTGTTCAAAGACAGCCAGCCTGTATCTCTCACTTGACAATGTGTCTCTCTAGAAATCACGAGTGTTTCTAACTAAATAATTTTATCCAGGGCCAAAATAAAACAAAAAGCAAAAGCAACAAAAGCAAAAGGACAAACACTGATGTTACAAAACTTCTTGCCTTAAAATCATAACTTGATTAATAATGCAAAAAAGGAAACCAGCAAAAATTGGTATCACAAGAAAACCTACTGTCTAGTTTCATGTACTTGGGTAAAAAATATGTTTGGCATATGATTTTGTCAGTTTGTCAGAGTGTTTCAGATTTACTTCTGGGGGTTTTCTATAAATTCCAAGATGTTCGGAACCCTGAGATCTTTGTAAATTACTGGAGACAAATCTACCTTCCGGGGGGCAGGGGCAGTTCGTGGATGGGTGCTGAAGACATGATGACCACGGTCTCAAAGACGCCCCCTGCTGGAGCAACATTCCTGAAGAGGGCTCTTCTTTCTGAACATGGAAGACAATGTAAAATGAAGCACTGTTTTAATTTTAAATTATTGGAAACTTTTGGGTGTCTCTCTTTGACCCCTTTCCTCCGAATCTATTTGGTGGTCATTGGGCACCTTGCCTCACCATCAATTTTTTATATACCAGCATGGAGGCCCATAGCACGAGTTTATCATTCACCAGACTTCTCAGATTTGCTCACTAGCACAGCAGTGCACTTTTGAGGAATTAGAAATATCTGCCCTTCTGTGATCCCAGCACTCTGAGAGCCTGAAGCAGACGATAGCAAGTTCCTTTCAGTTCAGCCTGGGCAACTTAGTGACTACAGACCCAGTCTCAAAATAAACAACAGCGACAGGCTAGGGGTGTGGCCTGGTATGTAGGAAGGGCCTAGGTTCAATGCTCAGGACTGCAAGAAAAGAAGAAATACCTGCTTTCATCTTCCACTGCGCCTTAATAGCACTGATCATTGTTTTGGTTCTTTTTTATTTACTTCACTATTTAACGACCACTTTGGGACACTTAAATTTAGCAATTCCAATTCTGTTGTGTATTTGGTAAGTTAAATTGATCTCTCTGCCTATCTGTCTCTCTGTTCATCTCTGCTTCTCTTTCTCTGTCTCTTTCTGCCTCTCTCTCTCTCTCTTTACCTCTCCCTCTGTCTCTCTTTCTGTATTTGTCTCTATCTCTGTTTTTCTTTCTCTTTCTTTCTTTCTCTGTCTTTCTCTCTCACCCCCCCCCTTCCTCTCTCTGCTGACTGTTTTATAGTGGAACACATTCAGATAGATATGTTTAATCTCATCTAGCAGATATTCAAAGGCTGAAATGAATCTTTATAGCTGCCCAATTGTGTTGGGGAGTGCTAGACAGACTTTGAAGATAGGTGAAGAGTTCTTTAAATTATAGGTGAGAATTCCCCTATCTTCATTGCAAATTGCACCAGAAAACTTGAATCATCTCAGTGCATTTGTTATTTTTTGTTGTTGTTGTTTTTCTCCGGTACCGGGAACCGAACTCAGGACCTTGAGCTTGCCAGGCAGGCGCTTTTTGCCGCTGAGCTAAATCCCCAGCCCCAGTGCATTTGTTATTAATAAGTCAGTATTAGTTCATGTTAATGTCTATCAAGGAAAGAATTCACACACACACACACACACACACACACACACACACACATAGAGAGATGTGGAATATATATATATGGACTATATATATATAAGGAATGTATATATAAGGAATATATATACACACAAGATAGCTAAGATAATTATACTACTAGTTTCCATTAATTCATTAAAAGGAACAGTTAGTGTTTATATTGTTTGATCAATCCTTTATGCCTGTATCTGGTAATCTGAGCAACTACTTTGAAGATAACAATATGCAATATAATAACCATTGCTAATTTCCTATCATCTTGTTTTAAATTCTGCATCATTTTTGTCCTTTTTTATTATCTTTCAAAGAAAAGATTTTTAAGAAGGTGGTCCTGAGAGTTTAGGATGAAGATATTACATGAAGAAGTCTCTGCTGGCCTTCCAAGTGCCCGGCACAGAGCAAGGTCTGGTACCTTTGCCTCTTCTGTGACACACGCTAGCCTAGATGAAGATATTTCCTTTGAAATTGGCTGTTTTTAGAAGTTGTGTTTAGAAGTTGTCCTTCCTGGCTTTTCTGGATGGAGATATGCCAGAATCCCAAGTTTCTCTTCAGATACACAGCCGGTGCTATGTGTTCCTGAGTACACCAGAAAGCGTCATTCCAATTTCAAAGCTGTGTGGTTCTCCCCAAGATGGCGGTACCTTTCCCAACTTTGAGAAAGGTTTGGTTCCCAAGTCTCTCACAATTAGTCTCTGACGAAGCGAAATGGTTGTCGAAGACAGAGGCAGCGCTTTAAGTTTCTTAGTATATTGCACATGTAAGTGGTTGGCTGTAAATACAACGTCAAGATGACATCAGGTAGCACTTTCCGGCAGTAGGCATAGATAGAATAGGATCTCCAATACCGGAAGGAGTGTGGAGGTGGGGAAACGCTTGTGGAAAGAAGGAACAGAAGAGGAGGATAATAAGATTTCAAAATCAAAGCTTTGACTTTTAAGCACTGCCTAAGGCCAGTTTTAGGTCAAAACTCTTTAGTCTTCTTTGAGCACATTACAGCTGGCCAGCCTTCTCCCACCATTACCACCCTGAAAGACTATGGAAGAGCAAGGAATTTTGTCCAGTGACATCAATCTTGCATTTTTTGGGGAAAATCAATGGCTATTCCTATTCTCTAGGGCATCTTTTTTCCTCTAGTGCAGAACATGGGCTAGAAGGGAATAAGCTACTCTTTTGGTTTTCTCTAGATAATTGATTGTATTTAGGGTCCTGACTCAGCTTCCCCAGCGCTAGGCTAAATATCCTACTTTACTCGTGCGTTTAGGATCCTCATTAGTGTTTCCAGTTCAGTGGGATATACATTTATAATAATGCTTCTATTCCTCAAAATGGTCCTAGAAGTGATTAAAATAAACTACAACCAAAGCCTTTGAATACTTGAATGGTTGACACACTTTTATTTTTTGAGAGTGGACTTTACTCCTTGAACCACCAAGTGTCATTTGGAGATAAGTTTGGTGTGGAATATACATAAGCAACCAAAGTAATCCCTCTTTGAAAAAAAAAAAAAAAACTTTAAGACTACAAAGCCATCAGGCTAAGCTCTGTAAGAATGTGGCATGCAAATTGGTTTCTAAAGTTAGACCCCAAAGATAAGTGTACAACTGTTTTGAGAAATGGTGATGTCATCAGTGTCCAATGAGAATGTTTCAAGAGATCTATTCTGAAAATATATGTATAAAATCAGTGTGATATATTGCTTAAAAATAAGTCTCATGCATTCCCTCATATTCTGCTGGAGTGTGATGTTTTCTTCTATGCCCAGGAATTATACATTGCTCTCGTGTTGATGCTAACAGACCGAGTCTAGAGCCATACTGGCGGGGTATAAACCCAATTTAGGACACACTGTATTACGTCACCTTGGGTAAACTGGCTAATGTTCCAGACTCCTAATCTCAGTGGAATTGGTATATCAGTGTTGGGGGGATTCAGTAAGTAAATGCAAGCATTTCCTGGTGTGCACTGAAAGTAATATACATATGCCAAGCATACGCTACCTAACAGTCTACTTTGTCACTCACTCTATTGCTAAAATTTCTAGTTTAAGATTACACTGTCATAAAAATAATTATTTCAATAAATTCAAATATAATAATAAAGTACACAGTACTTTAATATGATTACTAGGAATTACATGGATATAAAATCCTCCTCTAAACATATTCACAGACTTGTCTAGGTAACTGCTCCAGCGACCATAACATGACTTGTTATGACAACAGTAGCTAGATGATGATTATTTTAAATTCATATATGCTAATGGGCCCTGAGCATCTTCATTAAAGAAAGTGATGCTCTAATGTGGAAGCTTTTAACACTTAAACCATGAAAAGTCTATTATCTCCACATAACGATATTTGAAGTCTGAGCTCTGTAGAACTATTCAGCAAAACACTCAGTTACTATTCTTTTCCAAATATGACACATCTGTGGGGATGAAGGAATTCTGAGATCAAGTTATAAGAGAGACAGCATTCTTGAGAGATCTCTTTTGGTGGATCTAGTAGCTGAATTTCATGATGAGAATCTACTTCTGATCCATAGGTGGGCGGGGCTTGCTTCTGAGTTCTCGAAGGCGAAACTCTGGAGATTGATTTTCTAGTCCCAAGTGACGAATGCTGACAGTCACTCTTGCCACTTGTACATGTTTACACACTCGTTGTGCCCATTCTGTCATGTAAACACCTGAACTATTCATAAAGGTGGTGATATTAGGAATAGTTTTTAGTTTGAGAGGCTGTTGAAGAATAGTAAGACTTCCCACAGGTTTCACAAACAATAGTTTTACTTTAAGACTGATCCCACCAAAGGTATGATTTCTCAGTTATTTTGGCAGTTGCAATTATAGTTCCTCGGACCTAACTGCTTAATTAAGAGCCTTCAGAAAGTTTTGTGTTGAGCTAAAAATACGTCTAATGTACACTTTTGCTTACTCAAAGCTGCATTGAGCTGTAATTTACAAAGAAACTTGCTTCTCTAATTGTTATGTCAGTCAGCAAAAGCACAGGGAACAGGCACAGAATAATCCGTTTATATTTAGCTATGCCAGTGGCCATGAAATGTCACAACCTTCGCATAATTTAGGGAAAGGTTAGGGATGTCATTTCTATAGAACTGATTGCAATGTGCTGTCTTTCTGAAATGATGTGCTTTGTAGGATTTTTATTTGGATCCGTGTACTTTTGCATTATGTAATACTTGAAGGCAGAGAATTGTATCAGATTCGTTAATTGATTCCTATGTGTTTGTGTTATAGAGAGTTGTTACAGGAAGATTAGTGAAAAATATACATTAACACCCAGAGATTGAAGTAGAGAAGCTTATTTCACCATAGTTCTATTTTATCCTGTCCTCAGTTACTGAAGAAATGTTTCATTATAGATCTAGAAATGAATACACTAAAGCAAAGTGCACATTTTCAGGATGACTCATGTATTTACCCAATGTGATGAGAGAAGGGGAAAAACAAAGAAAAATGAGCAAACAAGGAAGAACAATGCTTTGCATCTCTGTAGTCTTCTCTTGCTTTCAAAGTTGTTTTGCATTTAGGACCTGGGTCTGCAGAGAGAGCTTGCAGGGTATGTTCTTTTTAGATGAGCTCATCCCCTCAGAAAAGCACTGTTAGGCAATGATTACAGCTCAAGATGGAGAATCAGATGGATGCGAACTATAAGCCAGTCCCACCACGTCCATCAGGGTGACCTTGGATAAACTGCATAGTGTTTCTGAGCACTGGCTACATTGCTGATAAATGCGAATTACAGTAACCGTGTTATAGGTTGTCTGGTCTCAGAAATGAACACAGTGTATGCATCTAATGAATCATAGTTGTCAATTGTTTTTCTTATCATTGTTATTGCCATCTAGCCCTATAGGAAGAGAGAATAGCTACCAGCTTTTTATAAAGACAGGGACAAAACAGAATGGATGGTGACTTGACAACTTCGTAAGAAAGAAAAAAATTTTTTTTTCTTTTCCTGGAAATCATTTCTACGGATAATGTCAAGATATTAGCAGGATGATTTCCACATCACATCAACTGTGAAATGTTTTCTCTTAGAGTTGACTGTCCTCCACCAGGAAACTCTTCAATCTGATATCTCATGAATATTTGTTTTATGACGTGTAAATCTTCACTTAACAGAAGTTACTAACCCTATGGTATTTATTGTTGTATGACATTTATTGTTGAGGTACTCAATTATTATTTTTATTTGTTATGTGCATTAAACAAGAAGTGATAGGACAGCAATTAGGACACCCTCTGACAATCAAGATTCACAAAAACATCTTCTAAGAGTTATTTAATGTCTTCATTCTTCTTGGTATGTCTGTCTTACACTGTACTGAATTTGAATATCAGCATTCCTTAATTGTTTCCTAAGAATTGCAGTAATGTATAGAACTAAACCCTTATGGATACAAAGGACAAAGGAGTTCTCTATCTTTTAAGAAATAAGAACAGGACTTAATGTTAAATTAGCACCATTCATCTAAATGAAGGAAGGCACATTTCATGTATATATGATTCTAAAGGAATAATTAGGTATAACATTGGTATAAAAAGAGCTATGGATTTATGGTGAATAAGATAGCATGGTGAAATAAGCGTCTCTACTTCAATCTCTGGGTGTTAATGTATATTTTTCACTAATCTTCCTGTAACAACTCTCTATAACACAAACACATAGGAATCAATTAACGAATCTGATTCAATTCTCCACCTTCAAGTATTACATAATGCATAACTTAAATTTAAAGTTAAATTTAATTGATACAAAATACAAAATCATACATATTAACATATATATGAGTGTATACTTATTTACGTAAGTTACACTCTTAAAATATTTTATAAATAAATAATTTATAGTTATATATAAAATCACATTAGACACATCAATCTCCACAAACATTCATCCAACTTTTAAGGCAAATGCTTTCAAAACAGCTTTTTTCTTAGAAATTTTGAAGCATATAGCACACTAATTTTACTTATAGTTGCCCTGTTGTACAGCAACCTCTGGTTGCCATCTCACTATAATTTAATATCCATTCACCAAGTTTTCTCCTTCCCTTGTTGATCAACTTTTTCAGACTTCACAGATGAGTGCGATTAATCAGTCCTTGTTTTTCTGTGCCTGGTTCATCTCAAGAAGCATCATGATTTCCACTCTGTTCCTATTGCTACAGTGACAGGATTTTATTCTTTTTAATGGCTGAATAGTATTCTGTTTGATATATGTATCTATTTTCTTTATCCGCTCATCAATTGGTGGATACTTAGGTTACTCCACTTCTTGGATATTGTGATCAGCAGTAATATAATCTTTAAAACATTATTGTTTGGAGAGGAATAGACATAAGAAAGAATGTGGACTCCTACAAGTGTTTCCTTCAATATCCTATGCATGGCAATGACTTGGACAAAGAGTGAAGTGGTGTGTGTAGGACACAATAAGAGAGGAAGCATATCCATGACATAGAACTCAAGAAAGTTGGAAGAATGGATTATATTTAGGTTCAAAAGCTCCTTTCAAGAAACAGAAGTTTTGACTTAGTACTGTGTGTTAAGAAATGAGTCACATTTCTGATGCTCACCATCAAAGATTCACGATCTCATAAATGACCTTACATTCAATACCAGCAACAACAAAACAACAGCAATAACAACAATAACAACAGAAACATAGAAACTCATAGATCAAACTCATAAAACTAATGGGAATTATGGTTGTTTGTTTTTTTTTAAAGTAACCACAGAGCAATATGCATTGTGACTACAAAAGAAGAACATGAAGAGGTGTACAAATTTAGTTTATAGGTTGTGGCAGTGGTCAAGGCAGTGGGCTAGATTTACCTTAGAATTTCTTGGCAATTCGGTATTAAATTTTGCAGTGATTTTTCCGGAATGTGATAGGAAATCTCTGTAGTTACTTTAGAGAAGTACTGATTCTCGGTAGTCTGGGTGCTATAGACCACTGTCTGGGTGGTGAGGAACAGAGAAAAATGGAACCTATGACCCCATGTTTGGCCTAGAATAGTTACTCACAAGTTTAATGGTTTGATAGCGACAAAAGTAACTGAGTGTCTGTGACATAATACTCATGCATGTAGAGGCTGCTGCACACAGAACGCCACCCTCTACCTAACCCTAGACAGAGCTGCTTGAATCACAGACCTCATGTTTTTATGACAACATATTTCTAGCAAATGGCTGTGAAATGGTTTGATCTGAGTTTCCATGTTTCTGTTGTTGTTATTGCTGTTGTTTTGTTGTTGTTGCTGACACTGAATGTAAGGTTGTGCACATGCAAGGCAAACGTTCTACCACTAAAGGTCAATCCCCAGCTCTTGTTTCCATTTTTGGTATCAAAGAGGGCGCTCCTAATCTAACCTTCTGCAAAGAAAAATGATAAATAGTGGCAAAACACAAGTCTCTGTGAGCACCTTGGGAGTGAACAGAAGTAGATGGTCTCAAAGGGGAGGAAATACCTAGAGCAAATGACTATCGGCATGGACTGAGTTTCATATTTTCACAGCTTTACCAGAAGAATGGCTGGAACATCTACAGGCAGAAGCACCTGACTGCAAATTAGAGCACTTCATAAAAGGAGAGTTCTGAGAAAGGGAATCCCACACTCTGTGCATATAAACTGCCCTATTGCAAATGCTCAAGAACACACTAAAAGCATCATGGAAAACTGCGTGAAATTCTTTAAAACACTAAAAGTAAAATTACCATATGACCCAATAAACTCACTTTGGGTATATATCCACAAAATTGGACAGATACCTTCAATCCCATCTGCAGGACGATGCACAATATCTAAGACATGGAACTAATGATCGAATGCTATTCAGCCTTACAGAAGAAGAAATTCTGTTATTTGCAGCAGTAGGGATGAACCTGGAGGACATCATGCTCAGGGAAATAAACCAGGACAGAAAGACGTATGAGACATGATCTGACTTGTATGTGGAATCTATAACAATGGGGTCCACAGAAGTAGACAGCACAGTGGTGAACAGCAGTGGCAGGGAGGGGAGGGGGAGGGGAAGATGTTGGTCAAAGGGTACAACACTGCAGTTCAGAGGAATGAGCTCTGAGGTCTATTGAACAGCATAGTAATGATGCTTCATAATGAACTGTGTACACAAAAATACTAAGACAGTAAACTGCACATGTGCAAAGTTCTTATCCCCTCAAATTGCATGAGGAGCTGTAGATGTTAACTATATTCGATTTAACAATTTCATGTTATTTATATATATCTATATCTATATATATCTATATATATCTATCTCAAAGCATTACACTATACCCTATAAATGTACACATATATAATTTGTCAATTAAAAGTGAAAATCAAAAAATGTAAATAATAAAATAAAAGCAGTCTGAATAATAATTTTAGTTGCTCACCATGATAGGGGAGGTATTTTATAATTTGACTTTAACAAAGATAATTGCTTCCTAAAGTAAAAATAACCATGCTTTTTAAAGTAATGCAACAGGATTCAGTGTCTCCACAACATAGCACTTACAAGGTTTTGGATATAATTCAAAACTATTTGACAAAAATCCAGGAAAATATGACCTATTTTCAGGGAAAAATAACCAACAGATGCCAACTTCAAGGTGAAACAAATATCAGAAGTATAAGACAAATATTTTAAAATAGCTATAATAATATGCTCATTGTGATCAAATAATATATCCTTGTAAAGAATA
This sequence comes from Chinchilla lanigera, assembly GCF_000276665.1. Lineage (NCBI taxonomy): Eukaryota > Metazoa > Chordata > Mammalia > Rodentia > Chinchillidae > Chinchilla > Chinchilla lanigera. Next base: position 7,616,961 of record NW_004955488.1, on the reverse strand, counting down.
AAATTATATAAAGTCTCATCAGAGAAAACATCATATTAAAGCAATGTTCAAAGTCAAATGAAAGTAGTATCTCTAAGAAATTGTACTAATTAGTACGAAAACACTGTATCAGCCAAGTACATATTTTTGGAAAATACCTAGAATTGACTGCTATTGAAAGGCATAAAATAGTTAAAATTAACCAAAGAAAAAGTTCTTTTAGGCACTTGGTCTCAATCCCGTATAAAAAGTGAACTAAAACATATTTGGCAACCCCATGTGAGAACAAAAATATGCAAATTTCTCACTCAGCTCCATTTTCTAACAAGCTTCCAAGAAACAAAATATAACATTTATAATGAGAATATCAGCTATATAAAGGGGTGTGAAGTTAAACTTCTCTCGCAAACGTTTGGTTTAACTATTTTTTGTAAATGTTGGTGTTTCTTTTAGCTTATATAATACAAAGTATATAGATATGACTCATGAAAATTAAAGAGAAAATAATTTGTATGCAACACTGTTAAACTATTCCTATTATGTTTTATATATATTAGTCACAGCAAAATGGTAGGAAAAAATTGTGAATAATTACTGAATCACATTTACCAAATTTCTTTTACAAAGTGCTGTTTTCCAAACCAGGGACTATAGACATCTATTTTGTAAATAACTCTGATGAGTACTTTCTAGCACATTTTATAAGAAGCAGAGGAACTTTTAACCAATAATGGTGTGAACAGAAAAAAGAGTTACTGAGATATTAGGTCGAGGTGCCCTAGTTGGACAGCTGATGAAAGACAGTGGGATCTGAAGAAATAGCAAAACAGCCATCAAAGAACATGGTGTCCAAAAGGTAGATTATCGGGTATCGATTTAGCTACATTAATTAAATCTGTAGTGCATTCTTGAAATCTGAAAGGTAGCAATTCATATACAATGACTCTCAAATCTGATTTTCCATGATTAAATATATCAGTGTTTTACATAGTGATAGGGAACTCTAATGCAAAGGACATTCACCATTACTGAGAAGCCCTGTTGTGTATCCCTTATATATTTGGTGTTTTTTTGTGACCCCAGGGAGATACACTCATCTTTTTATGCAGTCATTCCCATGTGTCTTTTCTATAGTGATCTTGAGCGTTCCTCAGTATTCGTAAGTATGTCACATGTTTCTCTGATTTTCCACACATTACCTGGAACAGCTGTTAAGTACTAGGTAACTCGGTACTAGTAGTAGGTCAGGAGCTCAGAATTAAGAAGCAGTAATCTGAGTTCAAATCTGAGCAAGAAACTTCAATTTTGCAAACAGTAGTTTCTTCATCTTTTTAGAGGGAATAATAACAGCTACTTCATAGAGTTGTGTATGTCGTTGAAGATACAGTGCATATATTAGAACATGAGACAGAGTAGGTGCCCAATAAGTAGTAGCTATTGTACTTGTAATATCGGTGTACTTTATATGAATTTTGTTGAAGTAATGAAAAAATTAATAATGGCATAATTTTACTAGCTTGAATCTGTTATCTCCTATTGATCTACAGAGCTGTTAAATAGTTCATTTGAAAGTTTATTTTAGAAGTAAATTGAAACCATTATTTGGCAACACTAGGTACAAATCTTCTACTCTGTTTTGTATGTTAACCAACTTGCAGGAAATACATTGTATATTATGTATAAAAAGAACACCAAGCTGGGTGGGGTAGTCTTTGTCTGCAATCTCACAAGCTGAGATAGGAGGGCTGCTGATCTGAGCCCTGCATGGGCAACTTAGTGAGATTATCTCAAAATAAAATAAATAAACTAACAAACAAATAAGGGCTGGGGATGTAGCTCAGTGCAAAGATATCAAAAATTAAAAATAAAGAATTCCAATTGTGAATCTTATGGCTGGATGGATTCTACAGTTATTTATCAGCCCAATGCGATAGTTAAGTGTTGTACCACTTTGAATAAGACACTCCCAACTGGTTGCCTTAGCAAAGATCCGGGTGTGACTGAATGGATTTTCTGAAGATGAAAGACCCTGCATGGCACCAACCAATAGGTTTGTACTGAGTGGAATTCAAAAGGGAAAGAAGGAAGGTTGGCTTCTGTTTCCTCAGAAAAGCTCCAGTCTTCAGCTTTGCCTTGGACATGAAGTCCAAGCTTCCAGTATAGCTCGGCAGTGAGCTCCAGGTCCTTGAATTTCAATGAATCTTTTGAATCTCCTGCCCACAGACAGCCCTTTTGCCTTCTTCCACATCTGACTGATTCTGTAGCAGGCCATTGTAAGACCGCCTTGTAAATATATCTGTGTCTATCTCTATATCTCTGTATCTTATATTAAATCTCTTTCTCTCCTAAGCAGTGACTGCTACACACAGCAATGCATTGTCCAAAGACAGAGGAGAAAAAGGTATAGCCTTGTCCTCCGCATCTCACCTTTCTAGGAATCAGAACAGTAACTTGTCTGGTATGGACAGTGGTTCCAGATGTAGGCGATAGCTGGAGACTATAAACTTAAGTATTATTCTTTAAAATAAGGAAATTTACAATATCAGTATTGCAAGTTTTTAAATTTTGCTTTACCAAGGGGCTGGGGATTTAGCTCAGCAGCACAATGCCTGCCTGGCAAGCGTGAGGTTGTGAGTTCGATCCCCAGTACCAGAAAAAAAACCAAAATAAATAAATAAATAAATTTTGCTTTAACAAATACAACCTAAATTTCCTATAATTTTCTGAGACTTACCTAATCATCAGCCTATGCCCCAAAGCCCCATTTTTGAATTTCCTGTGTAAGCTACTGCATAGTTTTGTTCTTAAAATTCAGGCCTGTTTTGTACATAGCTTATAGCTTGACCAGAATGTCTAATGAGCCTCATCCTTCTTCTGACTTTCTTATTAAATTCAGCCACAAAAGCACAACTCACACTGAATATTATGTTTGTATTGAGGAATCCAGTGAAAGTGAGAAAAAAACTACAAAAATTAAAAAAGAAATTACACCACCACCACCAATGCGTGAGTAGTCATTGGTACACAGGAGAATGTTTTACAACTGGCTCCCAATTAACCAAAACCAAAAACCTGATTTGTAACATAAATTCTCAGTCTAGGGCTCATTTTAAGCTGTCAATAGGATGCCACTGAATGTGGACTTGGAAAGCAAAGCATACTAATGCATTATTATATAATGTTCCCCCATGAAGGTACAACAGATTTAGGTAGACCATAGGGTTATAATAGGAAAATGGGGTAAATAATTAGGAAGAAATTATTTTAAGCATTTAATACTTTTGTTTTAATATGATTTATT
>NW_004955488.1:7565243-7613581 GCF_000276665.1 Chinchilla lanigera | reverse complement strand
ACCTTGCACTTGCCAGGCAGGTGCTTTTGCCGCTGAGCTAAATCCCCAGCCCCTTTAATTTTATATGAGTTACTTTTTCACTAATGCTCATGGTTACCAGATGACTTTTGTAATTCTTTGAAATTCAACAGTTGGCTTTGACCAGCCAGCGGGTGCTGAACTGGCTTAGCATGAGAAGTGTCAGGGTTACAAGGAAAGGACTACTATGCTTTGGAAGCTGGACTGGGTCTCTCTCAGCTGTTCCTGGTCAAATTACCTAACTACTCTGGGCCTCCATTCTCTTATATGTATAAGATCTACTTAGTAGATGTGTTGCAGACAAAATGGGTTCTTTTGATTTGTTTTGTTTTCCGGTACCAGGAATAGAACTCACGACCTTGCTCTTGCCAGGCAGGCGCTGTGCCGCTGAGCTAAATCCCCAGCCCCCATTGCAGACAAAATGAAAAACTCTATGTAGGACACACTTAGTGGGGTGTCTGAAACAGCACAACATAACTCATAATAATCTACCCCATTGTTATAATTCACAATAAAAATGCACACCATGTATTATCATAAATTGTCACTGCTATAGCACAATGTTCAGAAAATTGCTCCTGCTGACAGAAAATGAGTGGAAGTTTATTGATGAGGTATTTCCTATTTTGTGGTAGAAGAATCACAAAATTTAAATCACTCCTGCTTCCCAGATAGCTGATGATAGTATATTACTAGAAACTCACAGGGGAGAAACAGTTGCAACCCAGTATGAGGAATGCAATGTTTACTTAGCTAGACTGTGGAGCAGAAAGGCATTCCATACATTCTGCAATATATCTCCAGCAAGCAGAATTCTCAATCAGAATTAATTCAGGTATTAATTCTGATTTACTAAGAATGTCATGTTGAGAAAGATACTGAGAGTGCTTCTAGGCTTGGCAGGAAGAGTGCTTAATATATAAGCTGCAGCCACCATGTGTGGAGGACCACCTGGGTGACTCTCCTTCAAAGAAGAGCAATTGTCTCCATTTTGTCTGAACCTGACCCTATTTCCATGTATTGTGTGTACAGAGCTGGCTAGCACTGTTTCGTTATCTCTTCAATTGGCTTTAAGCAAATCGGTCTAGCCTAGGTGCTGATGGTAGTCTTTGAAGACGGTAGGCAGTGTTTCCCCAGACCCCCGTTGTTCCCATGAGCTGGCATGAGGTGGGATGTGTGAGCCAATGCTCCACGCTGTTAGCTGGGATGGAGCCTCCAGACAGAGGCTATGACTTCCTGGGGCTTGAAAGATTACATATCAGAGCTGAAGGATCCCAAAACATTAGATACTCTCTCCATTGTGTTACGCAGATTACTCTCTATGCATATCCTTCTCTCTGCATATGGCAGAGGTGATTTCAGGCCTCCTACCTAGCCCAGCTCAAATCCCCCCACTCTCACAGGCATTCATTCTCAAACCACTCCATTCATAAATGAATAAAATCCGGATTCAGCCCTGGTAGAGGCCTTTGTTCAGGACGGCTATCATTGTGGCTGGACGTAGGACCCCTTGGCTCCCCATAACTACAGATACACCTTAATGTCTTTATTCTCACCATGGGTTGCACTGGAAGTGGTAGATCAGAATTAACTCACTAGAATTCCAATAACTTTTCCATGAGATTACAAATACAAACTTCCTGGGCCTCAACAAAGACCAGGAATGGCTCTCTATCTCTATGGTTCATCCTGAGGAAGAAAGGAAGCAGTATCACATTGAGGGGCTTATACTAGATTTATATTTACAGTGCTTGAAGAAAATTCACATAAAGACAAAAATACCACTTGAATGTACTGTAGTCTTGAATTAGGGGGTATCCTACATTTGAAACTGAGGCTGACTAAAAAACGTAGTGGTGACTTTGGAAAAAACTTTAAGTAATTTATGGTTGCACAGAAAACTAGTTGAACTCAGAATTCTTCTGGGGGGGATGGGCAGATGGAAACTTATGTAATGTAAATCGACTAGGAATCAAAAGAAAAATTATTCCTGGCTAGTTTTCAATATTCCACTGAAAGCAATACATCAGAAGCAGCAAAGTTAGGGTATTGTTTGGGCTATGTGTTAGTGGAGGCTGTACATCATGTTGCTTTGCTTTTCCAAGCATGATAACAATTCTAATTCCACAGGCATAGCAAGCCCAGAAGAATCTCACAGCAGAGGGCCGAGTCTACAGTCTCCTTAAGTGAACAGGGCAGGATTTAATTGTGCTTTGACCTTTCCAAGAGGTATCTTGTGTCCTGTGGAAAATTAGAGTCAGACTAACTGCAATCGGGTTTTTACCCAAATTACAAAAATTAATTCCTTGATTCTGTAAGTATTCTCTAGGGTATTCACTTTACAATCTCCTCAAAGAACCAAATTTATTTATCTTACTTAGGTACATACTTCAAAGTCAATCAGACATCCATAGTACTAATACTGAAGCTGTACTAGGAGTGGTAGTAAGAGTTGCTTTTGAACTGGCTAGGTTTGAAAAATTATCCTAATTTTAGTGTCCTTTGCAGTCATTTAAACTCTTTCTTCACTAAAGTCCACCTAATGAAACATTCTTTTTTTTTTTTAAAAAAAACTTGAAAAAGCAATTAGATTCAAATAACCTGACATATCACGCTTTAGCAATTACAAAACCATGATTTTGACATACGGCAATTTATAGCTTAAGCAAATGTGAAATGCATTCTTTTCTCTTTGAAAGCCTAAAAAGTAGACAGAAGGACAAACACTCGTGTATCCAAGCCAAAATTCACAAATGTTTCTATCACCCTACAGGGTGATGTGTGTTAGTTCAAAGTATAAATATATATGAGGAGTTTGCTTTGGTGATATGCTAAGTAAGTAATGAAGAATAATGTCACAGTGCGGGTTCCAGATCTTTGGGCTGTGGTTAACGATTTATATTCTGAATGTACTAGCACCTAAGGAATAGTTCACTTCTCCTGGGCTTCCAGCTCCAACTGATAACTTAAAGTCACGTGTTAAAATCATGTTATTTCAATTTTAATAGTAGACAGAAACTGAGGCAATGCTTTTTGTTGAGTGTTCTCTATACTCCAGGTGTTTTCTGTTTTCTCCTTTAATTCTTACAACTAGCCCAGTAATGGGCTTAACTATGAAAACTAACAATTACCGTATAGGTTCTAATATGTCAGGTCTTTATACCATTTAGGTTTCACAATAGTTCTGTGAGACAGGTACTTTTTAGCATCCTCAGTCTATAGATGAGGAGACCGAGAAAGAAATGTTAGGTAGTTCACTTTCCTAACAAGTGGGACCAAGTCATGGGTTGGGACAGAGGGTACCAGATCGCTTCCCTGAAGCATACGTGTAGAGCCGCTCTCATGAAGAGAAGGTAAGGGGCTCATGTGCCCTTCTCACCTTTACCTCTTGTTCCAAATTTATCCCAGTGAAACAAGTAAGTATCTCTTCAGGAAAGCCACCAAAATAAAACCTTATTCTCAAGTGCAGAAAGTATAGGATGCAGTGTGGCCGCCGCAGCCAGGAAACAGAGGCAGCAGAAAGGCTCACAGGAGGGCGGGCACTCCAGGACTGTCCCACACATCTAAAAAAACCCAGAACAAACATGACCAATTGTGAGTGCACTTTCAGACCATCTCCCAGGGGCTTTACTGTGTGCACGATATGAGTTCAGTTGGAATTACTTTAAAAAGAGGATGTGTTCCTGCTTGCTTTTATGAAAATAATTTTTGTTCTCCAGACTGGCACTCTTACATCGAGTACACAGTTTTTATTGTATGGGGAAATGTGAGGGGGAGTTTTCTCTTTTATGAAAAAAGTGCGAGGGAAGAGCTGGAGACCCTTTCAGGAGTGCTGATTTGGTTCTGAAAGGATTTCTATTTTTCAGTTTGTGTAGGAGCCAAGTGCACGTGAGAGATGATGTTTATTTGACTAAGGGAGATGTTTGAGAGATTTTCTTCCAGCACACACAGGCCAGGGTTTCCCCCTCATCACTACTGATACTTCAGGGCAGATTGCTCTTTGTTGAGGCTGTACAGTGGGGTCCTCAGCCTTCACCCAGGGATGCGGTGGATCTCACTTTACTCCTCCCACTCTTGGGCCAAAGCCACCCTCAGGTGAAAGTTCCTATAAGAACATGAAGATGAAGTCTTTGTGGGTACCAATGCCCCACCATGAATATATTCATCATGTACCTCAAAAGTATTAATAAAATATACTAAAAGAAAATCAGGGAGAGCAATAAGAGCTATGGATAGTCATTAAAACTGGGTGAGAACACTAATATTCTGCTCTGCTTTTCTCTTTCCTCTCATTCTTTCAAACATCTCAGCTATGGATGCACCACATTAAATCTTTTTTTAAAAAGTTTAAAAAACTAACAAAACAACAATGAAGACAAAATCAAAGCAACACAAAACAACAAATACATGACCTCAAAAAAAAAATGATAGGAATTAACAATGGCTGCTACATTACATACTGTTATCTTCAATGAAGTTGCTCAGTCCTCCAGATGTAAGAATATAAGATTGATCAAACAATCAAAGACAGTAGCAAGTGATAAAAAAAAAAATTGGAAATGATGCAGAGCTTCACCATACAAGATGGTAGGAGTTCAACAGTGGTTCTTATACTGCATATTGTTGTTCTCAGATCAGTCATTCTGATTACCAGGTTCTAGCGTGCAAAATTGGTCAAGAACAAAGGAAACTTTAAACACTGACTGTTCCTTTCAATAAACCACAGACATCAGCGATACACCTATCCCAGCAGTACACCACATCAAATCTTATCTCTGAGCACACTTCACTTCACACTCTCTCCAGAGTCCCAATCTGTCTCTCTTGATGGCAGCTGCATATTTCTCTGTGGGTGACTTATTACCTGTAGAAGGTTTGTGGCCCTAATGTTCACAGCCCCACTGTCCTGATGGATATGGGAATCAGTATCTTTGGTTACCCTCAGTTAGCCTTATTTTTTTCCCTAAGAAATCCCTTCAATTTGCCTACCTTTATGCTCCCTGAGACTGGGTCCCACTCCAAACTTCTCAGAATTCCAGGGTCACCCTCGTAAGACAGATCTGATTTTGTGCTATGCCTTGAGACAGGATGAATGGGTTCCTATGCTCCCGGTACACAGACTCAAGCTCACAGTGCCCACATTTGGGCCTGCCCACCCCGGGTAACCACAAACTGTGGATTCCCACTTTCCCACCACTGTCCTAGGGAAACCTTCTGTTCCATGCACCAAACTTTGCCATGTCTCCTGGCATGCCTGAGGCTCAACACCAGCACCACCACCAAAGCTGCCTCGTCTCTAACATCTTCTCACTCTCTGAATTCACCTCCATAGATGTCCTTTGCCATTCGTGTGTTTTATGGTATTGGAGATTGAAGGCAATGCCTTTTCTTCTTTTTTTATTTTAAAGACAGCAGTAAGAAAAAGAACAATAGCGAAATGTCAGCATCACAGACATAACACTGAGCTACATCCCTAAGCTCTTTAAAAATTTTTTGAGACAAATTCTTGCTGCATTGCACAAGCTGGGCTCAAATTTGAGATCTGCTTGCCTCAGCCTCCTGGAGTGCTGGGATTACAGGAGTATGCCACCAGGTGCAGCACATACAGGCTTTTAATCAGTGTTTTTCTTTTGCCTTTTTCTCTGATTACTGAACTTCTATTTACTGACCTCACTGCTAGTTCAGATGTCACCTCCTTTTGAATGCCATTTGGTGCTTTGGCCCATGCTCTTATTTCCTTCTTCAAACCCTATGGTACCTGTAGAAAGTTCAACTTATTCAAGTGAGCAATTCACACCGCAGAGTTTTGGTATGTGCCTTATGAAGGTAAAACCTCCCCGATAGTTCATAGCAGTATGGCTTGCACGAAGAATGCATTCAGTAAGTATATTGTGAATTAATGAACAAAGAGCTAAGAGAGACATTTGCATTGTTGTGAAGTGATTTATTAGCAGGAGCAGGTAAGATCCTTTCCATGGTGTGTGAGCTACAAAAATGCCTTAGGCCAAAATTCTCTCTCTGCCTAATTTTAGTTGTATGAAATTTCCACTTTAAAAAATAAATCCCTTTGCTATCTTGAGGATTTTCAGATTTCAGGAATGTACTGAAATGAGCAAACCTCAGTTGGGAAGAGCCTCTCCACACAAGGTCTTGCTGCAGAATGGGCCGCTGCCTGGGCCTGTAGGGAGGGATGATTTAAAGGAAGCCCTAGAGCCACACTGGCTTGCGGGGAAGAGTTCAGAAAGCACTAACGAGTGGTAAATTAGGTCAACTGTGGTCTAGCCCACGTCTCCTTGTCACTTGCCTCACTGTTCCCCACAATTAAGTGCTATGTGCTAAAGTAATACTGCTCGGCAGTGGACTGCATATACAACAGAGGGCTCAGGAGATTACACTGCCTGGTGGTGTTGTAGCTACTCCAGATTGTGTATGTGCACTCTACTGTGTGTTACAAACACAAGTATCTAATGACACAGTTCTTAACATATATCCCCTTTTAATTAACACAGGAGCTGGACATGGTGTGGCACGCCTGTAATCCCAGCACTCGGGAGGCTAAGAAAGGAGGATCATTGCAGGTTCAAGCCCAGCCTGGGCTACAAAGTGAGCTCAAGGCCAGCCTGAACTGCATAGTGAGACCCTGTCTCAAAAACACAAAAACAAAACTAAAAAAAAATCAACACAGATACATGCATACATATTCATACATACAAATATACATACATATACATGAATGTGTATGACGTGTGTATGTGTACAGATATACTATATAAATATATTTATTTTGAGGACTTTAACACCAAGGGCACTTAAAATGTTTTTCTGTGATTGTAGCAACAACACGAAGAAGCTATTAAACATACACATGCTTGCATTTAAGCAGATAGATAGACAAAGCTGAAATAAAAGCTGTTTTACAACAGAAGTATATTTCTGTTCATTATCTCTCATCATTTTCTGGTAGCTTTGAGATGAAAAGACAGACACCGACATTCACTCTTTCTACTCCAGCAAAGAATGACTGTTGTTTCTAAATTTAGCTCATTATAATTATCAGGCCTTTGCCAAGGCATTAACAAGGCTAATCAGGGGATCTGGTGACTAATCTCACAGGAAGAATGACTGGTAACTGAACCATTCCTTATTCATGTACACATCTTTTCATGGAGAGAGCCCACTGAACTGGTATCTTTATCCTGCAAGCTTGTGGTTTTGCTTGATCCCCTGAGTTGCTGTATGCGCATTACAGCTCCTGGTGAGATTCCTGGCATGGATGGCTGGAGGGAGGCAGGGGAAGAAGGCCTCCAGGGACTTCTCTGTGAGAGAAGTAGGACTTGCTGGCTTGTTAAATGAAAGATGTCACCATGTCAGGGACAGGGTCCAAGGAGGTCCCTCAGAGGGAAAACGGGAACCTCAACTCCCCGCACCCACGGGGTAGGCTGTAGGTTTGCCCCTCCAGACAGAGAAAACAGAATTTTTAAGACACATCAGTGAGAGTCATGACGGGGCTTCTAGGCAGAACTGAAGACTGTGCGCTCAGAGAGAACAGTGTGAGGTGCATTATGATCTGGGCTGAGGGTGTTTATGTGATCTACACCCTGGGTGATCTAGGGTGTGTGTTTCTGAGTCTGCCAGGTCATGCACTTGTCAGGCGCTAGTAGAATGCGAACCATTTCCATGTGCCGGAGATCAGCTCCACTGACCAAGGACAGCGCTGCATCCTGGAGGTCTTTGGGAGGAAGGACAGTTCACTGTGAACCCAATTTACAGGCTTGTTAACACCATAGGGAATTTATCTTCTGTTTCAGTGGGGGGCATCTTAAATAACTTTGGTAGTTTCCCTTAAAATTAAAATGTTAAAATTACAATTTTCCTTGTCTCCTCTCATCTTAAAAAATTGCTTCTGCCACATCATCAAAGATTGACCCCAAGAGGGTAGTGCTGACTGGACAACTAAATAAGCCACCTCAACACAAATATCCCTCCCTATTTCCAACTGGTCTGGTTGGAGTTTTAATGGCAAAATTATAAATAAAGCAATTAGTGTCACTGATTTACTTTAATATAAGAATGATTGGTTTTAACCAGGCGTGGTGGGTGGTGGTGTAGGCCTATAATTTCTGCATTCAGGAGGCTGAGGCAGGAGGATCAGCATGAGTTTGAGGCCAGCCAGGGCTATGTAAGGAAGTCAAGGCCAGCCTGTACTACATAGTGAGACCGTGACTTAAAAAAAACAACAAAAAAAGATGTTTCATTCCTTTGTTGTTCATTTCTTTTTTTGTACCGGGAATCGAACTCAGGACCTTGCGCTTGCCAGGCACGTGCCACCGAGCTATATCCCCAGACCTTGTTCTTCATTTGTAAAAAAAATCCCACAAGAGTCCTTGGGTGCGACCTGACACTCGTTTCCAGGTTGCTGAGGAATGGACTGTGCCTTGCTCCCAAGACTCAGCTGACTGAAGAATCACAAGGTCCCACATGTTGAGCATGGAGAGCCCTAAGCTTGAGGGAAGGGCTCACCTGCACGGCCAGGCCGTTCCTGTAAGTCACAGTCTCTTCCTGTTTCTCAGACTCCTCCCACCGTCCCTCTAGGGAAGGAGAGGACTTTCCTGCGGGGCGTGGCCATCCCGCCCCAGGTCTGGTCTGCGCCATGACGGAAGCTGGCTGCTAGCGTTTCTTCCCACCTTTCACCAGGAGGGGTTGTTCTGCTGCTGGGTCTTGCTACAAGACAAATGGAAGTCCTTACCCTCAAGAATTTTACATTCCAGCTGGGGAATCAGATAGCAAATACATGAAATACTTAGTACATCCCCAAATAGTAATTGCTACTGGGAAAGAAGAAAAGAAAAAGGAAAGGCAAGTAGTAAGGAATCTAGTGTTAGGTATCACGGGCGGGAGTCATTCCCTTTGCAGAATAAAGAGTGAAAAGTGATGGAGAAAATACAGCCGAAAGTGTGGAACATTTGAACCAGGTGGGGGCATTGCCAGGGGCAAAGGTAGATGTGTTTTGTTGCTTTTGCTGTTTTCCCTTGTTTCTCCTAGGGCAAAGCGCACCTGGTAATTAGAGGATTGGTGTGAGCTTCAGGTATTAGCAGAACTCCTCAAACACTGCTGAAGTTTAAGGTGGTTTCCTCACAGGTCAATAAGGGAATATTACTGTCTCTCTTGCCTACCTCTTAGGGCCCTTAGGAGGATCGAGGAGACAGTGGCTAAAAAGACACGCCTCCCCAGTGGAAGCTCTCATGCTAGCAAAGCATGATCATGCAGAATGTTACTGCAAATAAGTGCAGTGACTACTTTGGATCAAAATATTATTAACTTAGTATAAGGATGAAAGGGGAAGTAGGGAGGAAGAGAAGGGAAGAGACAGAGAGAAGGAGCACAGGGCTAGGGTTGTGATCAGGCTTATCAGTGTGTTCACTGCCTATCTCCAGGTGAAGAGACACTTCCTTGCCTATGTGTAAATCACTGCTATTAACCAAAAGAAAACTGATGAAGGAAATATTATTTAAGAACACAGGACAAATGTAAAACTTACTGATTTCTTTTTTGAGATGCTATCTCTCTGTGTTGGTCCTCCTGCCTCAGCTTCCTAAGGGCTGAAACTATAGGCATATGCCACCAAATTGAGTATTTTCATACAAAAAGTAAAATTAAATTTGTATATCTTAAACTTTTATTCTCTCTTTCAAAAATCAAGGTTTTCTTCTTCATTATGAAAGCGACTCCTCATCTGAATTTTATACGGGTAAAAAAACTGATCAGTTTGAGGAGCATTTCTATCGCTTAATTGCTTCTGAAATGGTAGGGAGCTTACAATTAGTTCATGATTCATAATCTTCACAGCTTAGTAATTATTTTAAAAAGGAAACTAATTTTCTGAAACAATATGGGAGCCAAACCTATGTTTAATTTTCTTCTCACTGGAATACAGCAATCTTGAATAAAAGCAAGAATTTGAGAAGAGAATATTTAAAATGGTACTTAATAATAAAAATAATTTTGAAACACTGAATGAATTTCACAAAAATGCATTAAATATTTTACATGTTTGTTTATGGTGCAGGAAAGGTAATGTTACACAAATGTAGTGAATTAAATAGATTTAACTAACTGACTTAAAGTTGACCAGACTTTGCCATAGGATGCCTACCTGGGTTTGTTTTGCTCATCATCCACAGGATCTATTCATGGGTGTTTGGTTAATAAAGTTACTAATTTTTTGAAATTTTTGAGCCTCTAAACTGGCACATGGCTTGGACCATGAAGTACAGCCCTAGTGGTGTCCCAAAACTAGGATGCAGGGAACATCTGGTCAACCCAGCAGAGGCCTGGCTCAGTGGCTCCAGAAAGCCAGGAAGCAGCCAACAGCATGCAGAGCTCCCTACTGCAGTTGTTCTTGGATCATTGGTTTTTACAGGTCAAATTCTTTATGCCCAAACTGAGGCTGAGAGAAGTAGGCCCCATAAGAAAAAAATGCCATGGGTAGAATTTTTCCAAAAGCTGATATATTCTTACATGAAAAAAAGTATGAGTTTCTTATAAGTACTAAATGGACTTGTAATTTTAGGTCTCCTTCACTTCTAATGCTTCCATCAGCTTAAAGTAACCAGCAATAATAATCTGATAAAAATCCAAGTATGATGTGTTAAGAATATGTCATAAATATTCTTCATTAAAATTTCTCCATGTAATGTTCTATCAAAACATCAAGCGCTTGGTTGGTATGATTTTAAAGAACAAATTTCCTCTTTTTGTTTGAATATTAATATGTTTACTTACAGCCCAGTATATGAAAAATACTATAGATAGGTTTAAATTTATAAGTAGATAGGGTAGGTAGAATAGTAGCCCTAATACATTCATGTTCACATTCCTGGAACCTGTGAACATGTACCCTTAGGTAGAAAAGGTACTTTGCATATGTGATTAAATTAACAACCTTGGGATGAGAAAATCATACGGAATAACCAGGTGGGGCTGATCCAATCCTAGTGGTCCTCACAGGAGGAAGGCAAGAGTGTCAGAGGCAGGGAGGCTGGTGCATGACCTGGGTTCATGCACAGTGGAATGAAGTTGGCCTCTAGTGTCTGGGTCAGGGAAGAAAACCAATTATCTCCCAGAGTGCTCTGGAAGAAATGAAGCTCTCCCTATACATGTGTTTTAGCTTCATATGACTTAGTTTGCACTTTTGACCTTTAAGCTATAAAATGATAAATGTGCATTGTTTTAAGCAACTAAATTTGTGGCAATTTGTTCCAACAGCAATAAGAAACTAAGATATAGAGTTTAAATACTTATATATTTATTTTTTGTCACATTGCTCATAAAAGCTAGATGCTCTGTCATTTTTTATTATTTTAGTTTAGTTTAGTCTTTTTAAGACAGGGCCTCGCTATGCAGTTCAGGCTGGCCTTGAGCTCACTTTGTAGTCCACATTGGCCTCAAACTCGCAGCAATCCTCCTGCCTCAGCCTCCTGGGTGCTGCGATTACAGGTGTGTGCCACCACGCCTGGCAGTAATTTTTTAAAGAAGATAAAAATTTAAGAAAAAAGACCAGGGCTTGGTATATAGCTCAGTGGCACAGTGTTTGCCTGGCAAGAGCAAGATCCTGAGTTCAATTCCTAGTATCACAAAGAAAAGAAAAGAAAGAAAGAAGACCAAAGAAATCGACCTACCTTCAAATTCCCAGATATACAGATTAAGAAGACATGCTTTACAAAAGCAACTTATGGACTCTCTCCTATTGCCATATTTGATGAGTTTTAACTCCTGGCCACTACAGTGGAGATCTTACTTATAAATAAACTCAGCGGACACCACATAGGGAAAGGTGATTTGAAGGAAGGTCTAAAGAAGACAGGCACATCACTTAATACTTTTATTAAACAAAGAATCCCTAAGTGCTTATTGCAAACATCCTGATCCTGTGTGTCTAGTGAAGGATTGGAAAAATGCACTAACTGAATGACCATGCTCACAACTAACAGCTAACTCGGAAATAATTCTTCCTACGGGGAAAACTCAAGTTGGTGTTACAGAGGGGATGCTGGGAGTTGCATTTCAATTAGTCATTTCAGGGGATTTCTAATACTTTGCAGTTGGTCAGTGTCTTAGTTACTTTTCTCTCATTGCCGAGACAAACTACCCAATGCCCAAAATCAAGGAAGGAAAGGTTTATTTAGCTCACAGTTTGTGGAGGTTTAATTCCATACTTGGCTGGCTCCAAGGCAGAGTGGCACATGGCAGAGGGCAAACGTTTATGGCAGCAGAAGATAGCAAAGCAACAAGAGCAAAAGGGAGGGATGGCTGCAAGCAGCCTCTTTTCCTCCCTTACACTGTAAACAGGCTATGTGTAGAACTCACATAATCTCCATGCCCTCCTCCTCCACAGGCTCAGGATGTATGCAAAGTAAGCACCCTGGCTCGCTGCTGAGTCACTTAGCCAAACCTGTAGACTCCCCAAGTTGACACTATGTATCAACCATAACAGTCAGGGTCAGGTACATGCAGGAGGTAAATTCTGAATGATTCTTCAGAGGAAAAAAGAAGAGTGACATAGAGCATGTTATTAATACTGACCAGGAATTTAGCAACCTTTCTTAGAGCATCAGAAAGAAGGCATAAGGATGAGCTAGCACCACTGCAGGTCTCTGAAGAAAGGGTAAACACAGAGACTAAAGTCATTGTTTCAGGATTATGGCAGCATGAAGCATGGTAAGGAGTCTGGAGAGAAAACTGAGAAATCTCAGCAGAAGAATCCAACAAGAATTGGTTGGCAGAGTGCAAAGGCTCTGCAGGGGGAAGGGGCTAGGGGTCTAGAACATAAGAAATGAAATGAAAGAGGAGTGAGATAATCCTGAGAACAAATTATCACCCCTAAACAAAAGTAGGCATGAAGGAAGTGCAGGGCACTGATTTGAGAGAAGAGTAATGTCAGAAATTACCACAGGTGGAGAAAACTCTTTTTAAAAAATCCTTGGAACTTCACGAGTGGCCATCCTGCAATAAACACTGCTTAGAAGGAGAGATAAATGGCTGTGGCATTTCAGCCGAGACTGAACATTTAGCTCAAAACGTCTTCCACGGTGACAGAATATAATATGTGAAACTCAATGAGAAGCAATTTGGGAGGCAGACAAGTAAATTTGCCTCTCATTTCTATGCACGCTGAATCTGAGCTCAGGGAACAGGAAAATGTGTGTGTCAAAATGTTAGAGGACAGAATTCAAACCCAACCTGGATCTCTGGCATCCCGTCCATGGAAGGGATCTTCAACTGAGTGGCTGGAGCATGTGGGATAGGAATTTGAGTAGAAAGTACCTTTGAGATATAGACTTCAAGTTGCCCAGATGAATACTAATGTTAGAAACTGCTGAATATTTCATTATTATTGGTAAAGTATTGTTACAATGCCTATCCATCACCAGCTTCTTCCCAGAGTGACTGATTTTAAAAGGCCCTTTATCTCAGCATCCTCTATCATCTTTGCTCTTCCACCAGCCTTTGAAGCCATGTGGTCCTTGGTGATATCCGTCACTTTCCATGCATGTCACATGTCTGTCACAACACACACACAGGGCATGTGTATCAAAACACACACAGGCCATAGCTGCGTTCCAGGTCCTCCTCCCCAGAAGTCCAGCCAAAGTCCAGTGAGATAACCTCTCATGTGCTCAGAACATTTCCCAGTAAACACAAGATGAATATACAAAATGCTATTTGGAAAACAACAATTCTTGCAATGCCTTTGTTCAGCCTTAAATTCATAAACACTACATGTTATGGCCTGAGGGTTCTGCTGGCTAGCAGAGGGGGTGCCTCACCATTGAGAAATCACACGAGTCCTCAGTATCTCCAGGGTAGCCTGTCTTTCGCTGCGAGTCAGTCTTTGATTTGGTGCTAGAGGCAGCAAAAGAACTGTCAACTTCTCTCACCTTCCTCCCAGGCCTAATGTGTCCCCTTGTTTTATTTTTGGGCTTTTTGTTTTTTTTGTTTTTGTTTTTGTTTTTTTTTTTTTGGTTTTTCTCCAATACCGGGAATCGAACTCAAGACCTTGCGCTTGGCAGGCAAGCGCTTGCTGCTGAGCTAAATCCCCAACCCCTGTCCTCTTGTTTTAAATGCATGTTATTTTCCCTGCTATATGAAAATGAAAAGTTTAAGTATTTTACTAATTATAGAATACATTGATTTTTTTTGAGTTTATATACAAATGCAGAATCTATTAAATCTACTTACAAAATAAGAAAACTAAGTATTTGCTGGTAATGTGTAAAGGTTGAGTAGATTTATCAGTAGTGGGAACTTTACCTGCTTTTCTTCACATACTCAAAGTGTGTAGGAACAAAGTCTGTGGATTCTGAGTCTAAATCCCAGCTCTCATCCTCACCAGTTTGGGAGCCTGCCCAAGTGTCTTGACTTCTTTGTTCTTGAGTTTCTTTACTATCTATTTGATGTTAATAGTATTTTGATCTCAAATGGGAGCGACGAGGTCCTCTACTTGGTCAACCTTAGCTTCCATACACTATGACATGAGGAGTTGACAGGTGTCCTTAAAGAAATACCTAGACTGAGGCATGATTATCATGGCAAAGAAAGGAAGTATCTGTCCCTGATGTGCCTATATTGGTACATGGAACCTTACAGGCTTCGAATGTGGAGAGTGGGAAAAACAGAGGAGTGACATGTGCAGCAGGAGGAAACTTAAGGCAGAGGAAGGTATGGGAACACGACAGACAGAGGAAGGTATGGAAAGAGAGCAAGAAGTACAGAAAGGGTTTAGGGCAGAACGCAATGCAATTTAGGGCCTCTCCCCACAAGACAGCAGGCTGGCTAGGAGTTGTACTTTAGGGGCTCCTACAACAGTTACCTTCAAAGAAGCTCAAGAGCCACTGAGCCAAGAGTGAGATGGCCATACTGCTGGTAGGAAGATGCTCCAGGGAAAGAGGAGGGGAGTATGAGAGAGGAATGACTCTTTTCAGCAAGAGTCTCAAGGTGCTGGGCTGGAAGGGAGCAGTACAGAAGAGCAGACTTTTCTAGGGCAAGGGATCTGCCCTCAGCACCTGAAGCCTTTCCCACACATGCACCTTAGATAGCTCTTATTGGGGCTGCTTAAGGATATTAGATAATTCTTACTTTCAAATATTCTTGGAACAAATGTGACATAGTTTTGTTTACAATAATGATTTTGTAAGAAGAAAAAAAAAATCAAGAACTTTCTAGCCCATAATGAACACACACAAAGATATCAGTTTGTTTCACAGCATGTATTACATTTAACAAAGCATATGGATGGATACAACTAAAGAGTTACTGTGAAATATACTGTGAAAAAACTACCAACCTAAAACTGGTATTAAAATGCCTATGATTTATTCAAGAATTAAGTGACTAACATAAATATTATTTAAATATAAACATTTAAATGGTTAAAGCACTTAAGATATAAAATACTGTATACTTTCAATATTTAAAATCAAATTTAAATTGCTAATTTAAAACAATTCTTTGCTAAAGAATGATTAGTCACTTATCTTGTTTAAAAGCCCAAAATATATCACTATATTCCAAGTTATATGTTTAAAATAGTTACTAACTAACAAGGATTAAAAGAATCACCTCTAAGTGTAATATTTACACTTCTACCAAGAAATAAATGAAATACGATACATGTGTTTAAAAGTAATGCATAGGTTTTGGTTAAATGTTGATAGTAATGTTTATATAAATTTTAAATTAGCTGATCTTAGCTTTCATAAAACTAATAATTACAGTATCACGTAGTCACAGATATAACTAAAATGTGTAACACTCCGAAAAATACACCTTCTAGACGTTTTCTCTTTGCAATAAGCTCACTTTGGGTACAAAATAGTTTCTTAAAATTATAAAGATATCTTAAAAGTACCCACAGTGATGCAATCCACATTAATAAATGTTTATAACTTTTGTTGAATTCTAATATTTGTCGTTTTAATCAATAGAGAAAACAAGTAAGGTTTTCAAAATAATGCTGAAATTCACATAACTAACTCATCGGTAGAATTTTCTTTTTATTAATCATCATTTCTTCAGACTTAATATAAGTTTAAATAAGCATCTGTGAGCGTTTAGCCACAAATTTTTCTAACTCTTATATTGTGAAAACATTAATTTCATTGCTAATCAGTTATGTTTCATTTTAACTGAGGTTAATATTTCAAAAATTAACTGAGTATAAAAATATGAAATCTGTCATAGTTTAATGTACCTTACTGATTCATTAAGGGATTTTGCTTGATTCTTTGGGAGAATTCATTTAATGTGGTTCTTAGACACCATGGCCTCAGTTTCCTTAATTATACAATCAGGATGCTGTTAGAGGAACCATCCTGCCCAGCGTTAATTCTGGTTCCAAGACTGTGCTTGGTGATTTTGATCTTTTCAATTTCAATACCTTTTCCTTAAGTATTACCCATACTTTACAATTGTAATTTCAGTTGCCTTTGTATTTGTGCCATAGCATAATGTGGTTTTATATTTTTTGAATCTAATTTTGAGTAATATCCATGAAAATTGATATTGTGTTTTAAGGTATTTAATGAATATACTAAGGTCAGTTTTCTTGCACAAACTGTAGCATTGATAACAAAGACTGAGACTTACTCCTACCATTTCGTGGATCCATAAATAGGAGCAAGTAGGAAGATGCATTTTTTATCATTTGTTAGTGCTGATAATAATATTAAAACTGGACAAAACCACAAATCTTTTTCTGTATTTCTCTGTCAGTTTCTGTATTTCTCTGGTGACTGACTCCCGTATTCAGTATGCAAGGCAGGTTTTAAAACTCCCTCCTCCCTGCTGAATACACTACTAAGAGTTTGGTTTCCTGTTCCCTTTGGAAGAACTCTTTTATGCAGAAATCAGTCTGTTTCTCTGATATTACTAAGCCAAAGCAAAACAGCTAATTCATCTTGGAAAGACAGGCCATGTCCATGGGTGACCATATACCGGGATCATAAAATGGCCTGTCCACCATGGAGATTCTTCTCATGACCAGTTCTGAGCTGACTGGAAGACCATGGTAATTATTACAGCAATCCGGATACATAACATGGATTTCATAATACTGTGCCACATCACTGTGTCATTGATCCCATATCTTTCCACTTGCTTTTGGATCTCCCCACACCACTCTTATTTCTCCATGTTACTCCCTTCTTGCACACGGCAGACTTTCAGTTTAATGCACTTGCTACAGTCTCCCTGTCCTTACAAAGTTAATCGTACTAATCCTCCAACTGGGAAGTGAAAGTTTTGCTTTGCAAGAGGACTACAGATTAAGATGATTCTAAGCTCTCTTTTCACTATCAAACATCCTGAGAAAAAAAGGCCTCTATGCTCACCGCTTCTACTTTGTCACCACATATCATCTCCTTAGTCTCTGCAGCATGCTTTGGCCCTCACTGATCTTCCACTCTCAGGAAATGTCACCAGTTTCCTCTTAGTCACCGAATTCAACATGTCCTCTGGGACCACAAATTTCCAGTCTGGTTCTTCCTTTCAGACACCGTTTCTCCTGTGACTTGCGATACTCCAAGGTGCTCACCTCACGTTTTGCCTCTCTCTGTTTGAGTGCTCTTATTCTGGTATGGAATGTTCCTCAAGGAAATATCCTTAATCCTCCGTTCCTAGGTGCTCTGTTTTCCGGTAATTCTAAGGCTTCAATTATCTGCTCTATGTGAATGTGAAAATTTCTCTCAGGAGTTCCGGTGTTGAATGTCCCGCCAGTACTTTCAACTTAATACTGTGTGCCCCAAGTTAAAGTCATCATGTCCCCTGTTGATCCAGCTCTTCCTCCTGGACCATCTAATTCTGCTAATGGCACCATCATATGTCACTTGGAGGCTAAAATGAGTCATATCAACTTTATCTTCGAAATGCCCCTTGCATTGCTCTGATTTCTAAGCTCATTGCCAAGTAGTTCAACTCTTCCTTTCATCAGAGGCATTTGAAATGTGTTAATCTCTTTTAATAATATGTTCTCTTAAAACTCAACACAGATCATGCTATTACCATGATCTAAAATCTTCTCTGGGTTCTCATTGGCTATAGAACCCAATCTAAGTTTTGAAGCTTAACTTAGGGGATCCTGATTATTTTGAAGCCAACCTGCTTTTCACCTTCATTCTCAGGGACTCCTTTCAGCCAATGACTCTGCGTCATGACGCTCATGCTTCTTGAATCCTCAGCTCATGGCCTTTGCCTGTGTCTTCCCTCCTCACAGAGCCACATGTCCTGTCCACCAAGGAAGATCCAGCTCAACCATTTGCCCATACCATTCCCTCATCTGTCCTTTTTATCTCACCTCTCTCCTACAAAATGTTTTTTCAGTCTCTCATTACATTTGTTCATATTGTTGTACTCTGAGAAGAAAAAGCAACCAACTCCCAAGTACTCAGTATATGTTAGGTTTTTGGGTGTAAAGTTCCATGTACATGTCACATTTCACCTCCCTGATCTTATAGGCGCCCTGAGAGTAAAAACCATTGGATTAAAACCCGTTTGATTCTTCTTTGCTCTTCTAGAACACCAAGCATTGAAACTCTTTCATGAAGATTTTATAATGAATGATCCAACCCCAAATCCCACACTCTCTGACTATAGTCTACTTCTCCAACATTATCCTGTACACTTATTAATCTGACAATTATTTCCTGATTTCAGTTGACCAGACTCTATGTAAAAACTGATGCAAAGTTATAAATAGCATCTTAAATTGTTTCCTAGTTAAAACTCTTAAGTTTATTCCATCAAGTCATCTCCTACTTAAAATTCTGAGGATATATTATTTCCAAAAAAAAAAAAAAACTATAAGTAAAAAAAAGAACAAGAAAGAGTTACTCTTTTTACTATCACTGTGACCTGTATTGGTAATGTCTGTGTCATCTCTGTCCATTAACAAAGTGTAGTACTCTATGTATAGGTGTGCCTCTCGGGCAAACATTGGATTTAAATTTAAAAATTAACTTAATGCAAAGGATTGCACAAGGAAATGAAGATGGTAGCAGACGTTAGCGAGGGAAGGGAGAGAGTCCCACAGAAATTAAAGTTTCGTAGCCTGTGCTTCAAGTTAAAATAGACAGCACAATGCAAAACTGCTTTACAACATGCACTGCTCCTTGCAGGAGTGAGGTAGAGTCGTTTTATATCAACAAGTAATCTTCAGAGGCATGGGCGAGGTGGGTGAGGGTTTAGAACCCTCATTTTACAGAGGATGGACCAAGGGCACAGAGAACCCAGGGAATCTCCCTAAGGTGCCTGGATTGGGAAGTAGTACCATGGATGAGTGCAGCCAGGCTGCAGGTGGGGAGGTCAGGCATGCAACAGGAGATGGCTTCTCCATCCTGATCTCAAGAGATCGCAACTCCCCACATTCACTGCCTTGCCAGGCTGGACAGGGCTACCTCCCCCCAGGGCAGGCTGGCTCCCCCTCTCTCCTCTGCGTATCTCACTGTTTCCTGCCCCTGGGCTGTTCTGTCTTCTTCCCTCTGTACTTTTCTTTTATTTTGTTCATTGCCTGGTGTCGTGGGTTGGAGATTTTACAAGGACAAACAATAATATAGGACACATACTTTATAAGATTTTTGGTAAGAGTCACCCAAAGAATCATATACAAAAGAGGGCAGGAAATCTGTCCACATACTAAAGACCAAAGAATCCAGCTGAGGGCCTGGACCCTACGATAATGTCCTACATGAGCCCAGCTGAAGACCCAGAGCCCACAACAATTCCTCCCACTAATCAAACTGGAGGACAAGAGCCTATGACAATGTCTCATGCAGGCCTGTTTTATGGATCTCCGCTGCAAAGGCCCAAAGGTCAGTGGTGGAAGCTAGAGAGTCTATGACTATGAATGAGATGAAGGTTCTGTGCTAGCAGTCTGAGGGATCTGAACTGGAGCCAGGAAGTGATGCTCAAAGTAAGAACCAGAACTTCCCTGAAAGGTATCACAGCCATCCTCAGCAACAGTGAGATCCTGAGCTCCTCCGAGGATGAGGAAAGCCGAGTTCCCATCAGAAAAGCCAGCGTGACAAACTTCCCCAGGAGACTGAGCAGTGTACCATCTTCCCCTCTGGAGCCAGGAAGCGATGCTCAGAGTGAGGGCCAGAGCTCCCCCAAAGTGAACCAAAGCCATTCTCAGTGCTAACGAGGTCCCGAGCTCCTTGGATAATGAGAACAGCAGAGTTCATCAGGAAAGCCAGGATGACAAGCTCCTCCAAGAGAACCAACAGTTCCTGACAGCTTCTAACACCTCCCAACAGCTTCTCTCAGCTCCCAACAGCCTCAACTTCTTGTCCAGGTCTGCCTCTTATGCCGCTGGCAACAGTCCTCAGGTGGGCCTCACATACCTAGTGCCATGCTGGTTCAGTTCAGCTGGGTGTTACAAGTTCACCACCAGTTGTCCATCCGCCACACTCAGATTGGACTGGCTCCTTCTCTAACTCTGCCTGGTCCCATAGGCTCTGGGTGACTTTGGCAGCCAGCCCAGAGGAGCTGATCAATAGCCCACTGACTGCTCCTAAATGCTGAACCAAAGAGTGCAGCCAGGTCGTTTAAATTAAAGCTTTCACTTAAAAGGTTGTACACTGGGTGGGCATGAGAAAAAGTAACGCTCATTACTTATGGGAAGCACAGGAAGAGGCTCATTTGGATAAAAATAGTTATTTCTGTATTTGCAGATATGTACAGCATGCTAGTAACATAATGAAAACTTTGTAAACTCATTTTAATGTCACCAAGCAGTACACTACACCTGAGCAGGCTTGAAAAATAAATATTTTCTTTGCTGGCCTAATATATTCTCAGAATGAAGCCTTCATGCTAAAAGAATCTTGGAAACAAGCCTCTGAAAAGAGCGCTATTTTAGAAGTTTAGTTTAAATATCTATTTCTCAGAATGCCCACGTTAGTCATAGGTAGCTGCCAAAAACAAATGCAGTGACTGAGGAAAAAGGGGAGGACACATCATCATTCCTTCTGAGTGAATAAAAGCATCTCTAGATAAGAAATGAACAAGAAAATGAATGCTTGATTTCACCAGGGAAGCTCTCTCCCTTGGAAAGTTTCCAAAGCAGTGCATGCTACACTGTAAAATAATCTTATAAATAAATTCTCAATAGATTATAAATCACCCAGGCAAATATATATTTTAATCCATTTAAATTTTTTAAAAAATGCTTTCCATTTGAAATGTCACTCCTTTGACCCAGTAACTGTCATGAGAATAGGTCCAAGATAAACCTCAGCTGGCCACTTATTTTGTAATTTACTGTCACTTGTTCCAAAAACTTTGCAATGTTTTCTTACAACTAGCAATAAAGCCTGAGCATTGGTTTGTAAGCAGATCAAGCCTTTGAAGCCAGTCTGATCAACCTGGCTTCCTTCTACACAAAGTTAATAAGCTTCTCTTTCTCTCTATTTCTCATCAAGAATGACATTCTTTAAAGTGGCTGTTTAGCTCATCTTCCATGATATTTATCACAATAGTCCAAGGTGCTGTGTATACATAATTTTAGTCCACAAGAGAACACACAGTGATTTTTGACATTAAATGAATCTTGACACTAAATGCTTTCTGGCAGCAGAATAAATGAGATTCCCTGTGGGCTCCCTGTTCAATGTGATTTCATTCAATAAACATGAGTTTAACACCAGCTGTGGGTGAAGGGTTGGCCTGAGCACTGGAGGAGACCAGGGGTGAATGACAGACACCTGGAATTTCACAGCCATGGGCTACTGGTCTAGTAGTGCAGAAAGAACCACACTTAAAAATAACTCTAATACATGCTGACTGTGAAGCTTGCCATTACTGCTCCAGAGCTGTGGGAGCATGGGAGATTGATTTTTAGAGGAGTCTCTTTTAAGTAAACTGCCGGTGGAATATAGCATTTTTTTTTAGGAAAAAGATGCTTATATATAATTTGGAATTTATTTATCTACAAACATGGGAAATAAAAGAACGATCATTTCCTATGAAAGGAGGCAAAGAATTTGAGCAATAGATGACATCAAATGAGCATTCATGATTTATTCTTTTTTTTTTTTTTTTTTCCGGTACCGGGAATCGAACTCATGACGTTGTGCTTGAGAGACGGGCGCTGTGTCACTGAGCTAAATCCCCAGTCCCTCATGATTTATTCTTTAGAATGTAGAATTTACTACAGTCTTCTGATT
Organism: Chinchilla lanigera; assembly: GCF_000276665.1. NCBI lineage: Eukaryota > Metazoa > Chordata > Mammalia > Rodentia > Chinchillidae > Chinchilla > Chinchilla lanigera. The sequence continues at coordinate 7,591,346 of NW_004955488.1, read as the reverse complement.
GAAGAAGCATAAGCAAAACATTGTAGGTAAATAAAATTTTCCTTCATAATTTTTTGAAAAAAAATATTTTGATACTAGGCATTGAATCCAGTGAGCACTAAGCTAAATCCACAGCCCTTTAGAAAATATTTTGAGACAGGTAAGTTGCCCATGCTAGCCTAGAATCTGGGATCCTCTTGCCTTAGCCTCCCCAGTAGACGGGATTACAATCACACACTACCTATTCTTCCTAATGTGATTCTTCCTTTCTCCTCCAAGGATGTGTTTAAAACTGACCATCAACAGAATTTTCCTTTGCTGCAAGCCCAGCACATAGAATAATGAAAGTTCAGTGCCAACTGTGGCAGCTCTTTTTGCACAAAAGTTCTAACCCTTGCAGCTCCTGCTCTCCCTGCCCCTTGGAAGCACCGGAGAGATCTGTGTTTAAGGATGGCCACATATAGTGATGTCACATGAACTTGAGGCAAGAAGACATTTTCCTGCCTCTGCACAAGCATAGTAGCTCCTGCAAGCAAAGAATCAGTACCAGGAAGAACCAGACACAGAGTATTCTTAGCACCTCTCCGGCACCTAGCTTAAAATATTAGCATGCTATTGTAGAAAAGAGATTGAAAGGTACAAACCCTCCATAGTGGCAGCTGTGGAAAATAATGTTGATTCTGTATGTCAGAATGAAAAACATATGTTTATATTTCAGATGGGTTTTTCTTTTGTTTTGTTTTCATTCTTAACCTGGAGGTTATGATTAAGCATGTCCAAAGAGGGCCTTTATTTTTATGGCCATGCAATGGAAAGCCAACACGGTACCTGAATGCCTTTTGCCCTCTAATGGTTCACAGTTATAATTTATAGCACTAACATTATGGTAGCTCGAAGTGTTTTCAAAAGTGAGTACCTCCTTTTTCCTATCTCAACACGGTAGAAGAAATCATGAAATTCCCTGTGGAGCTGGGGATTGAGAAATTTTGATAGTCTCACTTCTACAGTGGGAAAGGAAGACAGATTTCTTCTTCTGTCAGCTACTAAAAATTTTTGGTTCTCTGATCCTCAGAGGAAAACTGATCTTGGCCATATGCCAGGGCACTTTAGTGTATGCGCTCTCAGCAATAAAGTGCTTTAATTGAATTGGTGTTGTTATTCAGGTACATGTGTTCTTTCTTCCCCATTTCTTCTCTGAAAAGAGTTTCTTTTCTCAATAGGTCAGAGGAAATGATTGGAAGCAGGGCCAGCCTCCCAGAGTGAGTGAAGTTTACTGAACAATTCAGGAAGCTCACTAAAATATTTCCCTGAGGAAGCTGCTGGTATGACATCGCTGTTAAGGGGCATTTAGCTTGAGCGATCCAAAAGGAACAATCTGCTCTTATAGACACAGGGAAATGACAAACATGTCCAAAGGAGTAACAGCTATGTGGTGGGTGCTGATTTAACTGGAGCACAGTTTAATGACATGTTTCTTGAGCCCAACGTGTAGTAAACATTTACTGCCCCTACTATATAATGAATCGGTGGGTGAAGGCTTTTATCAGAGGCTGTTTCTTAATTATTCAGAGCCCATTAACAGTCACAACAGAGGCAAACAGAAAATGTGACATGTGCCTCTAAAAATACTGCTTATTGGCAACTGCTCTCTGGAAGAGGTATTTTGTGTTCATTGGAACCATTAGTGTGTGAGTGAAATTTTCCAGCAGTTCACAAAAATACCCAGACCACACCAAGGACACAGCTGTGAACTTTAGAAAAAAGTGAAAGTAAGGGAAAGCATTAGAAAGTAGTGTTATCTAGGCAGACAATAGCTACTATGTGTTTCTTTGTCTTGCATTATTGGGAGTAAATTGAAGAGAAGTGCTCTGGCTCAAGTTTCCAGCAAACACAATCTGCATCCAGCCTGCATGGATTATTATTTTTACACATGTTCTTCTGTGCGCTAGGTTTCACCTAGTCAACGTGGACGCGACTCAAAAGCCATGTTGTCACTTTTAAGCCATATCGCACTTATCCTCTGGCTTGGGAAAAGCTCCTTGGAAGTACTAGGGTACAAGACATAAAAACAACACATTAAAAGGCTTTATATTTTTCTAGATTTCAATCAATTTATTTTAAATAGATTCAGTCGATCATCATGATGAGCAACACAAGAAATAGGAGAAAAATTACAGCCAATTAGAAAGTTACAGGCTCTGAAACTGGGCATGGTGGTGTGCGCCTGTAACTCCAGGACCCAGGAGGCTGAGGCAAGAGTATCAAAGCAAGTTTGAGGCCAGCAGGGCTACACAGTGAGTTCAAGGCCACCCTAAACTATATGGTGAGAAGCTGTCTCAAAAAATAAATAAATAAAAGTTACATGCTTTGATGATGGGTACACCTCACACAAGGAAATGAGACTTAGAAGATTTGAAAGATATGTTTATATTTGGATAAAGTAATTGACTATTCCAGACCAAACTAGAAGAAATCAACTCAATCTCTGCTCATTCATGTTGCATGTGCTCCTCTTTCCCTCTCCCAGGGTAGGCATTCTTTATATGGCCATGTATTTAGTTGCCTGAGGTAGAACATTCAAAACCATACTCAGCAGTATCCTTCTTCCATACATTCATAAGCATCTCTGAGATCAGTCTACTTGTCCTGTTCCCCTTGCCTCTCCCAGCAACCCAGGTAAGGCTACCACTGACTCTGTCCTTCCATTTCTGAAACCCACTGTGCCTGTGGTCAACTGTCCATTCTGCTGCTCTTTAGGACAGATTGTTTTAGACAGATTGGGTAACATTTACATCCTGCTACTTTCCTATGGTAGGTTGACAGTCTCAGGACAAAGTCCAAGGTACTTAACATCCCTTCCTTCCCTACTTTCTTCCCTAGTTCCCTGTCTATACAACTGCCATACTGTGCTTCTCCAGACACCCCCAAGGATTACATTCTCCTGTTCTGGCCTTGGCACTTGCAGTTTCCTCTGCCTAGAACACTTTTCCACACCCCATGCCAGCCTCTTGCATAGAGCATCTCTTTATTATTCAACTCTAAGAAGTTGATATTGTTAGAAGCCAAAGAACAATAAAATGGTGCATTTTGCCCACTAACCCACTAACATATAAAAATGCTGTCAGTGATGGGTTATTTCAGCATTGTGTAAATTCTAGCAAGCTTCCGCACTGCAACAGATTTGGGATGCAACATGGACTGCAGCTCACAAGTTCCCCCAGTGGCCCTAAATCCTGAGCTTTAGAGCTTCCCCTCAAAATTAATCAGGAGACAACATAATAAGGAAAGTAGAGAAGTAACTTCTAAGAATGAAAATATGTTGGTTTTACTCGATAATTTTGCAGTAATAATCTAATAGATTTTAATCTCCCTTCAGTGTAAGATGACTTTTGTAGAAATCAATCATACCTTTAAGATAGCCACTATACTGACATTTAGATAGTTAATATTAAGTAACTATGAAGAGATCAAAATAAATTTGAGTCCTAACCTTGAACTGAACCCTATGGTGTAAATATTATGTGCATTAGCAAGATGTAGCTAGTACTTGCATCTAGACATGCTGAGGTCAAAACATGTACTATTTTAATACTATCCTATTCACTGATTAAATAATTCAACTCATGAGAATAGAACTTCATAATTTCCTGATACCAATATTAAGTTAATGCATACATAAATAATTGGAATAAAGCACCTTATCACACAGATTCAGAGACTTCTCATTCACAAATGTCTGTGAGAATAACGTACACATATAATAAAATAAAAAGAAAGAGAGTGGGTGCCTACGTTACTGGATATCTATTATTTATGGGAAAATAAATTATTTTTATAATAAAGTTTATTATTTATTTCAAACTTTGATTTTATTTGTGGATCTTATTTCCATAAAAAGTGAAAAATAAGACTAAAGATTTAAAAATAATGTTTAAAATAAGAAAATGATAAAAAAAAAAAAACCTGGAAGCTGGGCATGGTGGCACATATGTATAATCACAGCACTTGTGAGGCTGAGGCAGGAGAATCATTGCGAGCTTGAGACTAGCCTGAGCTACAAAGTGAGCTCAAGGCCAGCCTGAACTGCATAGTGAGACCCTGTCTAAAAAGACAAAAAAAAAAAGAAGAAGAAAATGAGTAACCCTCAAAAACATAACATAAAATGTTACGATTAGTTTAGTAAAAGCCTTAAAAACCAAAACCAGAAAAAAAAATATCAACAGACAAAGTAAAGCCAAAAGCAAAGAATAATGGTGCTCAAGCCACCTCAAGAGATAACCCAAATGAGAAGCAAAGCTTTGTCTGAAAATTCTAAGATTCTAGGTGTTTGGCCCATGTACCTGTAACTAGGGAATGAAACTTGTGACCTATGCTCCCCATAATTTTGTTTTTGCCTGTAACTTTTCTACAGGGCTCCTACTCTTCTTTCCTCATAGTAGCCATTTTCTAGTTTCTCAGAATAGCCATTTTCTTATTCCTCAGAGCAGCCATTTTCTTGTTCCTCAGAGCAGCCATTTTCTTGTTACTCAGAGCAGCCATTTTCTTGTTCCTCAGAGTAGACATTTTCTTATTGCTCATAGTAGCCATGTTTTATTCCTCAGAGTATCCATTTGCTTGTTTCTTGCACTGTAAACCCTGGACTGGAGCTCACAATGTCTTCCTCAGAGTTCACCCTTAAGAGCAGCATGACACATAGCTATGAGCTAAAACTGCAGAAGAGAAAGACGCCTACTCTGCTCTGTTCTCTAACTCTTAGGAAGGCTGTACAACAATGAACTTGAAGCAAAGAGACAGTGGTGACAATAAGCAGGATGAAAGAGAGCTATTTCTTACTAGCATGTACTAAATTATTTCAGATTATGAATACCTATATACATGAATATTGTGATGTAATTCACTGACAATAATCAGTACAGTTGGCCATTAATTAGTGCTTCTTTTAATATTAGCTTTTCCATATTTAATTTGGTGTCACTCTGAAAGGGCACATCAATGAAGTTCCATATTACCAAAGCTCTCCTACATACTCTTTCTTTTTTAAAATCCACATTTACATTAGTATTTGAAAACCTAGGTCCTCATCTGCTGCACAGGTAAGATTTGTAATTAAGACATCCGAACAGGGAGGAATGACAGTTTTTGTTGCTACAAAGCTGTGACAAGTCCATTTTATCCCATACTTAGTGACAGCCTTATGAGGCAGTGTTCCTATTCTAGAAATCTATCCAAAGGACATAAAATTCTATGTGTTTGCTTGCATAGAATTTTTAACTGTGAAAAATTGAAATTATCCACATTGTTAATAATTAGGGAAATTCCACAGGACGGGTCATTACCAACCAATCAAGAGTAAATTTTACAAAGAATTTTCAGTAACCCAGGTAAGTGATAATATTGTAAAGTTAAGTGAATATAAATGGAACACATGGGATAACCAAAAAATTAGGCAAAATGCATACATTCTAAAAAGATCAAAATAATACATTAATACATTAAGATGGTGGTACTCAGTGGGTTTACTGGAAAGCTATGCTCTATTTTTCCTAGTTTTTAAATTTTGCCCAATACAGTAAAATAAGGACGATAACTGTTTAGATCCCTGGTATTCATGCATGCTAGGCAAGTGCTCTATTACTGACCTAAATTCTCAGCATTATTTTATTTTATTTTACCTTATTTTGTTTTGTTTCATTTTACTTTGTTTTATTTTACTTTGAAACTGGGTTTCCCTGATTGATTTCAAATTGGAAGGCCTGCTTCAGCCTCCCATGAGGATTACAGGACCGTGCCACCATGCCTGGCTCATCATTGCATTTTTCTAGTCATTTTTATTCTTATTTTTATTTTGCTTATGGATTCACCAGCATCATCTGCAATGATGCTTCTATCCCCTTTTATGTTTATTAATGCAGGTAAGAAACTGATAGTGTGTGGTGACTTCCCCAATTAATACCAAGTAAAAGAGAAAACACTCTTAAAAGCTTCTGTTTCTATCATGGCACATGTAACTTGTAGAGTACCATGAAAATTAACAAATGAAGACTGCAACAGACTGCAAAAAAAAAGAGATGAACTCAAATCCCAAGCTATTTCAGGGAACCACATCCACCTTGCCTCTTTCTTCATGTCTCTATCACCAGTTGCCCCTCAGTCGAATTCAGGTACAAAGGAGAAGTACAGAAGAATGCTCTTGAAAACACTGAATGGTAAGGTCACATAAATGTGATTCATAAATGCTTTCATTTAAGCTCAATTTATATTTATATTTATAATATATAATATATTTATATTTATAATTTATTCTTTTATCCCTCATCTAAAATGCATTCGTTTGTAGCTACTCAGGTTATTCAAGGGAAGATTACTGAGATTATATTAGTCCCAAACAAAATTCTTATTTCTAAGAATAAGAAAGCTTAGAAAATCTCTGATAAGTCATTTCAGGAAAATAAAAAAAGTGAGAAATATCAGGTATTAGGCATTTAGTCTATCAGCCAACTGTGTAAATACTTTTTGATGACAACAATAGGAAATAATACTTCCTGCTGAATGATTGGTGAATCTATTAGGAACACTTTTTTTTCTTTCTTTTCAAAAGCAGAGAGAAGAGTTACATCATTTATACAACATAACCAAAGTCAACAATCCTGAGTGGAAATTTAGTTTGGGGCTAATTTGGAAATCAGATCTTGTGTCTAGATGAGATACTACGTTTTGCACACATCAAGTAGAGCTCACTTGTATAAGGTCTACTTTTGGAAATTGAAAACAGGAAGCATAAAAAGTTTTTTTAAAATCCTAGGATACTTAGAGTCCTTGGAGACGTGTACTCACATGGCAAATCCAATACCAGATTTAGGAAGACAAGGCTCTCAGAAGTAGCTCAGAGTGAGGATGATGACTTTTCCCTTACGTGCCTGCTACTGGCTCAGATCTTTCTTGAGTCTATTACATAGATTTTCACATGCAACAATTACAACATTGAGGATGAACCCGTGTGGAATGACATCCCATACCTCCCTTCACTCCTGAAATGAAGTTAGTTTTATAAAGGGAGGACCAGTGAGAATAGTGACAACAAGAGCAAAGATTGTATCTAACACAAATATTGACTGGCTGCTCTGAGAATGGTCTACATGTTTGTCTCAAGAGCAAAGTTAGGTACGTACAGAAGGGAGAGCCCGTCACAAATGTCCAGGTGCAGTCTCTCAGAAAAGCTCACATCAACATAGGTAAAGCCTGGGGAAACAGGGTCATTCGCTGTAACACCGTGATCCTGTTGGGGTTTCTTAGTTCAGTGCAGAGAGGCATGCTTACATGAGACGGAGTCTATAAGGAGAAATGGGTTTTCTAAGACCAGGTTTAGTGAGATAGCAGGCAGTGTAACTGGACTGAAGCTGTGTAGGTAAAGGGGAGACTGAATTCAGACCTTTGTTATATTTTCAACTCATGATAGGATATGGACTCTTGAACTATTAAGAGGCTCATTGTATGGATGTTAACTTTCATCCTAAGCCAGACACTCTGACTCAACTATATTCAAAAATCTCATCTACAGAAACATGTCCTATCTTTTTCTGTTTTTACTGAAATGAGACTAGAATTAATACACATAAAATTCTTTACAATTTAAAATACTAATATGAGGTTGGGTTTGTTTTGACCATGTGAGGGGGAGAGCCGAGCCCAGGGTTAACTTTACTACCAGATTATGTATAGGCTTGTTAGTCTTTTTTGCTTATGATGCTTGAGTGATAGGAAATTGCTACCACGGTTTTGTCACAAATGGGCTGAGAGGCCAAATAAGACCCTGTTGATATTCTGCCTTTATCCCTTGAAACTGAATATGTGACTCAGAGAGCATGCGGCGTGTGGGGATAAAGATAGGCTTTCTCTTACCATCATTTATAAGCTGGCTATTAAGAGTATATAGTCTACAGCGCACAATGATGAGGTGCTACTAACCTAAGTGAACTGGTTTCTTTACCCCCTTTCTAGCTGGAATTACTTCAAATGGCCCCATATATGAAGTATTTAAAACATTTTGATACAATAAAGATAATTAAATAAAATTACAAATCTAGCTTTTGAAAGTAAATTTGAATCCACTCAGTATCTGCCAGACAGTCACAGGTCAAACTCTGCAGTCCAATGTTTGGAAAAGTTTCACGATGCTGCTGTGAAAAGTGGCTAGGTCCCACACGTGGAACAGGGTCAGTAAAGGTTGCTCAGCCATCTCATTTAAGAACAGGAATTTGGCTTAGGTCCACAATTAATAGTGATGGCTCCCATAGCCAGTTTAGTTCCTTATAATTCATTTTGCATTCCAACACGGATGTCTCTGTGTTTAAACTCAAAGAAAGTCTTAGCAAATACAATACAGATTCTGTCTCTCCATGAGCCAAAGTAGGAACATATACCTTAACTTCACAAGTGTATTCTCTTGTTCAGGCTATGCAGGGAGTTGCAAATAAAGTTACTTTATGTAGTGTGTAAGATATTAAGCAAAGAAGGAAACCATAAGCCATATGTGATGACTAGTTTTATGTGTTAGCTCCACTAAACTGTAGCACCATTATCAATCAAATAGTAATCTAGGTATTTCCTAGATGTGGTTACCATCTATAAGCAATCCACTTTAAATAAAAGAATTACACTGATAATGCAATGGGCTTTATCCAATTAGTTGGAAGGGCTAAAGAGTAAAGCTTAGAGTTCCCTGAAAAACTCCGCTTTAGGACAGCGGCATCTCCTGCCTGGGAGTTTCCAGCCTGCTGGCCCGCTCTGCGGAACTTCAGACTTGCCAGTCCCCACAGCTGTGTAAGCCAGTTCCCTGAAGCTAATCTCTGTGTCTCCCTCTCTTTGATTGTGTCTTCTCTGTCTCTTCCTCTCTCTGTATAAATAGGAAATCTGCTCCTATGGAGAATACTGGCTGATACACCATCCTTTGCTATTTAGATAAATGGATGTGTACGAATTTAAAGACATGGCCCACATATTAAATGTCACATATATATATGTATCAAAATTTAAAAATAAAGTGCAAGAGACCACATTAAGTATATACAAATAGTTTTACCTTTGTGGTGAAACAGTATTGAAAATAGGAGATGAAATGCATAAATACAGTTTGCACATTACATGAAAAGGAAATTAAGTTGGAATGATAATGTCAGTGTGCCCTGAATTGAGGGCTTGATCAACCCCATTCTTTGTTCCCACCTGTCAACATTCATATTTATAAATTACTTTATGTATCATAATAGGACTAAGTGAAATCTCACACCAGAAACTAGAATATAAAAGGCATTTCAAAGATGTAGAGTAATATGTCTGTGGAAATACTGAGATAAGAAATAAATGGACACATGAACTTGCAGACACACTCCACTAATACAAAGTACACTCATTTCTCAAGACCTAGCTCTATAATTATGATTCTGCTCTTTTTTAAATTATTAGTGCATTGACTCTCCAGGTCACTAGAATGTTCTGTATGGTTCCCTGTTATTATTTCCGATGGTCCTCAAAGACTAACTCTGCACATGGCTTTGTACAGAACAGCTCGAGGAGTTGTGGACAGCATCAGGTCTATAACAGTGTCAGGGAGTTTGGTCCTCCTGGGCTTCATGAGGTGGATTGCTGATCAGCTTGCTATGAATGGCGCAACTCAGGGCTTCATGAAGAGCTGGGGAGAGAATTAACATGGACAACATTGGCTCTGGAAATGTCCCCAAGGGCTGCAGCTTCTATTATGTTTCCAGGGATGAATTTAATGGCTTTGGCATTTGACACCCACAAGGGGAAGTGTGTGTAATACGCGGGCTGCACATAACTGTGACCGTTTTTTTGGCACAGCTGTTGTTTCTGTTTTTTCTTTCTTTAGCCTCACCTTTTCCTCCTTCCCCCTCTCCTCTCTTGGTCATTTGGAAGCCAGAACCTAAGAGCTGAGACAAAGATCATGACTTTTATATTTACTTGTCTCCCCACAGTCACTGGCTTAGCATCTCACACTTGGTGCCGTTCAAATTCCAGACACTCAAGACTTAATTAATGACTTCTTGGGCTTCTCCTTTCCTGCCTTTCAGTCCGCCATTTTCCCAGCCAATTTTTTGCTGGTTTTTTGGTTTTTTTTTGGTACTGGGAATTGAACTCAGAACCTTGTACTTAACAAGCAGGCACTTGTGCTGCTGAGCTATATGCATACTGACCAGTGGCCTCTCAAAAGCATATTGTAGGTACTGAAAATAAAAGGAACGAAAGTGTATCTTCAAACACATTTTATAGAATTGCTCATTGCATATACTCTTCAATCTATATTGCAAGCTGTTTGTTTTGTATTTCTGTCTTGTATATGGACTTTCTAATGGGACAGTTGAACACAACTTTCAAAGCATAGTCACAGACAAAAAAAAAATGATAATAGTGATTTACTTCAGAAATCCTACAATGATAAATTTGGAGGCAGCTTCACACTATTTCATCAGCTTGCTGATCCTTTTTAATAGGAAGTAACTCCAGAGCAGAAATCTGTGTATATGCCTAATAAGTTGTTCTTTCACATTAAAGTTTAGATTAAGCCCCAAGTAAAACAATGGAAATGTATATAGAGCTATTAGTTTTTAGATGATTTAATTATATCAAGATACATGAATTTAACTTTAACTTACTTTTATGTAGGCAAACTTACTCATTTTTGTCCATTTTACTGTTTGTTAAAATAACACCCCTTTCCTACATACCCTGTTCTTGACCCAAATGAAGTACTAATGTAAGGTCAAGATGAGGACAGAGAAATGACTGAGATGAACGTGTTTACTAAAATAACCAATAAATTTTGTCAAACTCAAAAAAAAGAGAATTAATTAATGGTAAAACAAGAGTTAATTAATGGTGATCAATAATAAATATGGAAGATATATAACTTAAAATAAGAGGTTAAATTACAAATAGCAACCTAATGTTTTAATATTGATGTTAACATATTATTTTATGTTGATTTTTTTCCCACTAGCTTAGTCACTATGAAAATACCAGAGATAATTAACTTCTGAAGAGACAAGGTTTATTTGGCCTTATGGTTTTAGAGGTTCCAGTCCACTGCTTTGGGGCATCCCCTAGGATGCCAGATAGCAGAGGTGGGGGGCCAGGTTGTAGCAAACTTCTCACTTGATGGACAGGAAAGAGAAGGAAGAAGAGAAACGGACCGAGATTCCACAACCCCCTTCCAGAGCTTCCCTCCAATGCTAAGGACCTTCCAGGTGCCACATTTGAAGCTTCTACCACCTCACAATAGAGCCATGCTGTGGACTAGACCTTGAACACATGGGGGATAATCAATATCCGTACTATACAAACTATAGCACTATCCAAAATTTGATCCTTATTTTGTCATTTATTCACACCATAAATAAGCCACCCTATTACAGAAATCTAGATTTCCTCACTTGAACGGTACCTTATATACACAGTTAAAACCTCAGTTAAAGTAAATAATATCACCACAATAGCTTATTAAAGATAACATTGATTGACTGAGCTCTGAGAATATATCAGGAGAACTTGTCAGTGTAATGAACTAAAACTAAGAGTATTTATCCTCAAGCTTTTGTATACGTACTGCATAAGCACGCCCTATCCTTAAGACTTTGACAAATCAAAAAAATAATAAAATTTAGAACCATTACGTGGTTTTATTTATTGTTGTTGTTGTTGTTGTTGTTTGTCATTTTTTTTGGGGGGGACAAGTTCTCTCTACGAAGCTCAGGCTGGCCTTGAGCTCACTTTGTAGCCCAGGGTGGTTCGAACTCACAATGATCCTCCTGCCTCAGCCTCCCGAGTGCTGGGATTACAGGTGTGCGCCACCATGCCCGGCATGTGTTTTTATTTGATATTCTGCCTAACAGATCATTAATAATTTAGTTATTATAGATGCATTTAGGATTAAATAAAAATTTAGTTACTTCCTCTTGCATTATGGGACCTCTTGCAATTAAGAAAACTATCTCTTGCATTAAGCTTTGAGCAACTTATAAGCATTTCTATTCTGCAAAGAGGAGATAGGATTAATGTTCTGTCAGCAAGACACAAAAGCAGTGAGTGCACAGAAACTGGTGCTACCACATCTCTGCTCTGCAAAGCTCATTTTCTTCCTTAAACTAAGGAATCACCTGCCTGAGAACAATCTCATCACACACAATGCACAGTCTCACTATCAGCTCACCTTGCTCTTTAATTTTATTACAGTGTCTATTTGCATCGCTACTCCTGACCTTTGGAATTTTTAAAATCAGTCTTTCTGGCAAACTTTAATATTGCTGTCTTAAATATGACAAAGACATCTAATTAGACTGAAACGTTAAATAAGCTTTAGTGGGTCAGCAAAACTGCACATCGTCTTGTAACTCTCATTTATGATGTAAAAGGCGCTGGAATGAAGTGTCCAGCCAGTAACACAGCACAGCATCCTATGCAGTGTGCTTCTAAGGCCAGAAGATGTTCTGCCACATCCTTCAAGTCTTATTCCCCTTAATGACAGAGACGGTGCTGTAAGTGGCCTCAGAACCAAAGTACTTAGGGCACTCCCAGAAATCAAACCCCTGACCTTGACCTCATTATCACCAACTCTAACAAATTCAGGGGAGCAGTTGCAGACATGAAAGAGTTTCTCTGGCGCCCTGTGGTCCTGGTTGGCTTTGAAATTTGGCACCTGGTTCATATCACTGTCAAGGTTGGACAGCGGGATTATAGACAGTCATGTAATTTTCAAATGTGGAGTCCAAATTGACAATGATAAGACCTCAACCAGTGACATATCATTAGCTTAGACACAAAGAGCTTTTCCTCTGTGCAAGCCACTTAGAAATTCAAAAAAAAATTTGTTTCTATAAATTATATTTAATAATTACATGTTTATAACAGACGAATATAACTATTTACACCTACTCACACCTTTGTGGAATAGTTCAGCTAGCAGAGGGGGCATACCCATTGTCTCAAGCTGCAATAGTTAAGGCACATACTGCTCAGAGGAAACAAAAGCTAAAGGGAAGACGGGTAACCAAAATTACTTTTCAGCTCACATTTTAGATGGAGAAACAAGTTCTATGATAATGGAAACGTTAAAAACTAGAGCTAGGAAGGAAAAAGGATGGGACTTGTTTCTTAAATTATTCATAAACTTTGAGTAATAATTCCTTAGGAACAATCAAGGTACACCTCCTAAAAAAGGTACCTTTAGGATATGCAGTGAATGCTTTAATAAAATTCTGATTCACATTTTATACTACTCCTCTCAAGGATTTTGCACTGCCGTAAGAAAACTACCTCTTGCAATCAGCCAGATGCAATTTAAAGATGAGCAAACTCTCTAAAAAAATATTTAAATTGATGATGTTTAACTACATAATTTACAAGGTCTCTTTCGGTTCTCAAATTCTGTCATTCCCTAACTGTGAATTCTTACATCTAAAGAAAAAGAGGAGCAAAATGAAGATTTACATGACTGTAATATATGCAAAACACTTGTCTCGGTACCTGGCTGCTTCCTCTGAGGTTAAGTCACCAGCAGCTGAAACACCTCATCCCCTCCAGTCTGCTTCTGGCTCTGGTGGCCCCCACACCCTGCAACCCTGAAAGGCATGTAACCTTGATCTGACCTGCCAGCATCCTCCCAAGCCCATGGTATCGGCTCCATGGTCACATGACCCAAATTAATTCCCTAAAACACATCCCAGGTTTTGTTTGTTTAGTTTTTGGGGAAAAAAATTTCGTTCTGCTTGGATAAAGATGATTCTAGCGTGGTACTTCTGTTATCCAACACATTGCATCTGCTTTAGAGTGAAAAGTCAATTCATAGAAAGCAGGATAAGGTCAAGGGATGGAAGAAATGAGATACACCAACCTAATAACAAAATTGGAGTTCTTTTGTTGGCTCTCCTTGCAGGAAGCAATGTTCTCTGATTTTTTCACTCAGGTGAGCTGGTGCCTTCTTTTTGCTTAAACCAGTTTATTTGGGTTTCTGCAATTTGTAACCAAAGCAAGCATAAGAAAAAGGGTTTTTGATTCTAATTATCTTCAGCTTTATTGCAGTATCCATAAAATGCCACCTTTTCGGCACAGATAGCCTCTCTTTTAAATTCAGCTTCTCTTACCTTGTTTTATTGGCCAGTAAAAGAAAAACAGTCCAAGCGCACATACACAGCGTTCATTACCCACTAAGATCTAGCTTTATCTGGCCATTTTGAAAAAGAAAGCAACCTCTCCTTTATCCAAAGTTATAACTTTTGAAGTGACCAATCTGAAATGTAACACAGAAAATTTACCTCCTAGACATAAAAATTGCAAGGCAATACCTTTTGTGTCTTGAAAAACTAGAACCAACCAACAAGGGGTTGGGAATGAAATCTGATATATTTTATTTTTATACTGTTCTTTACAAAGTCATTTTCCTGTCTGATTTACTACTTCTAAATCTGCCAGTTTTTTTTTTTTTTCCTTGTTCTTCTTTCCTCTGGTTCAGCTTTGAAATTTCAAAATTTTTTTGTTCTTTCCAAATGTCTGAGATTTGGCTCTGTGGAGATACCACTTTTTGAAACAACTCCATTGCTAAAAGCGGATATAAACATATGTGTAGCATTTCAATGTTCATTTATCACTTGAGGATGTGTCCTAAGACCTATAAATAGGAACCACGAACGCAGCCATGTGCTCTGAAATTCATAAGCATATGATGTCCTCTGTGCATCTATGAGCGTTTTTTTCCAATTTCATGATAGGCTGCTTTGTGAAAATTTCATTAACTGTCATAAATCAGGCTCTGAGACTGCCACCTACTTAATAGAACTGTTAAATAATTCTAGCATTCCAACAATGTCAAGAATATTCATCTATTCATCTCCTGATACTCTCTTCTCTGCAAATGTCAAGCGGCCGGCTCTGAATGTGGTACTACGAGACCCAAAGATTCAAAGCACATATGACACTTCCCCTCACCATGCACAAAAATGAAATTATGTATTTGCATGGTAGGGCACAGGGCATGACACAAAGTAGGGGCTGAAATCAAGGCCAAATGTCCCATCCCCTTTCCTATCTCTTCCTTTTCTTTCTCTGCTTTTTTCTCCCTCTGAAGTGGGCATGACACACACATACACCACCTCTCCTACTACTGGGAGGGGGGATATGTTTTAGAATAATTGTTCTTAACGTTATCTCACCAACTTCTCTCTTAAAATATACTTGTTTTATAATGCCCCTGTGATATCCTGAAAAGAATTCCATAAAACAAATAATTTGCCTAAAATCTATCTGTAATGTGAAAGAAAATGTCATGGTAGTAATTCATAATAAAAGTGTCCTTCAATCAGCCAGTGTTTATGCATGATACTTCCGGTAAAAAGACATAATTGAATACTACTCGAATGGCGGCATACAAACAGAACCTTCTCAAGCACAATGGCTGAAAACATATAATAATAAGGATATGTTTTATTAGCAGCTCAAATACCACAAGCTATGTGGCCATCAGTGGCATGATTTTTTTTTTAGTGGTGGAAAATTGTTGGTGCCATTCTGAACCAAACACACCAAAATTATCTCTTGGCTTACGTAGTAGTTGTATTCGTGCAAAGCTCAATGAGTAGTAAAATTATGCAGAGATACTTTGTTTACTTACAGAATGGAGGCAGGCTTAAGTTTAGATGACTATAAACACACCTTCCACCTACATAAATGTCCAGAAGGATGTGCAAAATGTGTTGAAAACAACTGACTTCTATGTAGAAACTGTGAACACCTGAAAACATCTCACTCATTTAAAAAAGTCTCCACGGAGCAGAGGATGATCCTATTCCCATGGAGACTTTTTAGAATTGCACATTTAATTTCAAGCCACATCTTCAGTTACAGTAAAATATTTACTACCTGTGCTAAAGAATGCTATATTTGTCTCAAAAAAAAAAAAAAAACTCCTCTGGCATTACTGTCAGCTGCAATGAAGACATCACAAGTGTTTGTATGCATTCTTAAATATGTGTGGATAGTCTCTGGTTTTGAATTTGCTGAAATGGTCTTGAAATAGAGACATTAATTACATGCTTAGTCGGAGACAATGTAATAAGGTTTCTTTGCCAGAGTAATTGGAACCCTGCAGCTATGCTGCCCTAGTTATTAAACAGTAGCAACAAGTTTTAAGGCGCATAAAATACTAGAGACAAGTTGAACTGTAACACCGCCTCAAAGTGAACTGAAAAAACTTCCAAACTCACATAAAAACATAGGCCCTGTCTTTGAAATTCTCTGATTGATAGCTTTGTGATGACCAGAACATTGTTATTTTAAGAGCCATGTTTATTTAAAGATTTGTTATATTTGAGAGTTGATTTACTTGTATGATACTTTGAGAAACATGAATTCCAAAATACCATAGGATGTCTCTACTGTTCATTTTATTGGGCAGCAAAAAGCAGAAGAATAGGGCAATATATTCCCCTACCAAAACAGAAATGATACCAACAACAAAAAACTTGAGTTTAAAATGGTATGTTGGAAGTTTAACGAGCAACAACTTAGAGAAATAAATGGCTGTAGTAAAAGAAAGGCTAAGATGAGACTTTGGAAAAATAACAAAAGAAACAAATATTTAAAGATTTTTGGAATATGAAAAGTAACTTTCTCATAAGTACAAGGTCATAAGTGTATGCAGCAAATTGATTTGTCACCCATGACTAAGAAATAAAGCTCAAAATAGGATGTAATACTCATGACATCAAAAGAAATGTATTTGCGCAGAGTCTCCATGGAAGCAGTGTATTATATTAGTTTTCTTTCCGTTAATGAAGAGTGGGTTTCTTTTCCTGCGTACTAGTCCTTCAGATATGAGTGTCTGAGCAATGTAGTTCAGCATAGCGATATGTAATATAACAACCACTGTTACTTCGTATTATTTTGTCTTGAGACCCTGTATCACTTTGAACGTTCCTTCTTTGGTTTGTTTATGTTTGTGATACTGGGATGCTGCTATTGTTCTATTTTTTGTCTGTGTCTCATTTACTACTCTCTTTAAAATAAAAAAAAAAATAAAATAAAATAGTGCTACTGGAAATAAGGAAAAGCAAAAAAACAAAATGAGTGTTTTCCAAGTAGATGAATTTACAAGAACCATTTGATGATAGTCTCAACCAGAGATAAAAATGCCTCTCTCTGTAAGTCAGTATCTTAAGGCTTCTTCCAAGTTAGGTTTGTGTGGTTGGGATGGATTAAGGGCATGGGGTAAGACAGAAAAGGAGTTAGAGAAGAGCTGGGGATACAGCTCAGCGGCACAGTGCCTGCCTGGCAAGTGCAAGGTCCTGAGTTCAAATCCTCATACTGGAAAAAAAAATTAAAGGATTTAGAATATCTTGAAATTTAACATTGAGGAAATTTACCCATCTTGATTTCTAGATACCAGTTTAGCTGATACATCCTTTTAATCATCATTGTGTGTGTGTGTGTGTGTGTGTGTGTGTGTGTAATGTGCATGTATGCCCACGTTACTGTGCTTTCTGATCTCTTTGTTACTCACAGGCAAAGTGCTAACCTGGGTAATTACGTAACCCTCTCTCTCTGCTGAATACGCTGCTACCCCAGCTTGTCCTGTGGCCAGCTCTTTTCTTATCCTCAGATCTCACCTCAAATGTCAGCTCTTCTGAGAAGGTCCTCTCTGACTAAGGCAAGCGCCACTGTCACGACAAGGGATGGGATGGCCATTCTCAGCCACTCGCCAAGGCCACTCCCTGTTCATTTCCTGCAGAGCACTTAAAAAGCTGCAGTGATGTTGTTCATTAAATTACTCATGGTTTTCTGGTGATTCGGCTTCCTTCAAATACAAGGCACTGCAGGGCAAGGTTTCTGTCTGTCTTGTTTTCCATTCCTATGCCAGGTTTAAGACAATTCCTGACATATAGAAGATATTCCAAAAAAACCTTTGCTGAATAAACAGATTGAATGTAATTCTTTGGGTTTAAAAATCATGTTCTTTAACTTCATGTTTACTGCTCTGTGCCTTATTCTTTTAAGTTCCTTGGCTTTCTAGATGACTTTAGTTTTCTCAAGTAGAAGCAACATTTACACAAGTTTATCTCTCTATGTATAACTTGTAGAGTTCAACTTGGTGCCAAAGTGATTTAGCCACTAAGTTCTCTTTCATTGCATTCTGGGTCATGTGATGTCCGTGGTTACATTGGCCTTTTCATTTCTACAGAGAAACTGCCACTACTTTGGGATACTATCTTGTGATTGCTCTCATTTTATTGAACACCAAAACACTAGATTTCAAGAAAAAATTTAAAAAAACTTATTTATATAACCTTTTAAGCACTGTAAGTATTACTTTAAGAAGGAATTAACATTTAAATCAACACTGCAATAAATTCTGTACAGTTATGCAGGTTATGGCAAACCTTTGTCTTGACAAGTTGAGTCTAGCTTTGATTCTACTTGGACACTATGATCCCTTCATCGAAATATTACTCTTCTTCTATTGTCTTGCACTGGGACTCATCCGAGTTCATTGTAAAATGGCTCTTTGTGAAATGTAAGTACATTCTGTTCATTACTTCTCTCCAATGGTTCCTTTCCAATAAATCTCCAAAACAGCAACTCATAATTGTTTAAGCAAAACAAAGGATGTCTCCCTCTCTCTATAACTCAGGAACACAAGCCCTCAGAATCCTACTGAGATGTCTTAGGTGAGTTTTAACTACCTACTACAGCCTGGTATAGTCCCAAGTCTATTTCTTTATGTATGTTTTTCCAGTCTTCTAAATGAAGAATATTGTATGGTTGAGTTGATGAAATCATTGACCAAAATGAATTGAGATATTAATGTATTCAGGGAAAAAAAAATACAAGAGACAAGAGATTGTAAAAATACATGATTCTATTTTTAAGGAGGAAAAAGCAAGATGAGATTAAGTATCTTAGGATATAGGTTTGTTTCCTGAATTTGACACATACTGGATGTGTGACACAAAGTAAGACTACTGATCTCTTTTTGCATACTTTTCCTCATATTTTGCTAAAGAAAAATTGGTATACAATGATTAAAATGAGAAAGGATAAATGCTAGACACTTAAATCAAGAGATGTGTACTGTGACAATTTGAAATAATTTGATAGTATTCAATTGTATGGGATAATATAAAAATTATATTAAACTGATGCCCTATTATTAGAGAAAGCACTAATCATAGTGTCTACTTCATGAAAGAGACCTATTGATTAAAAAAAAAAAAGCCATCACACTGAATATAGTGCATAAAGTGTGCTTATTTTAATTTGAAAGTGAGTGAAATATATATTCTTTAATTCTCTCATTGGGTGCCGGGCATGATGGCACAGGCCTGTAATTGCAGCACTCGGGAGGCTGAGGCAGGAGGATCATTGGGAGTTGGAGACAAGCCTGGGCTGCAAAGTGAGGTCAAGACCAGCCTGAACTACACAGTGAATCTCTGTCTCAAAAAGACAAAAACAAATAATAATTCTGTCATTGATACTGTCTATATCCATATAGCTAACTTAATGTAAGCAATATTATACTTAGTGAAGTTTTCTTAGACATCAAAAAAACTGTGTATACTATAATTCTTGGATTAGGATTGGCCTGTAGAACTGGTTTCTGGGCTACAAAACTGGGTTTCCCCTTCAGTTCATTTTCTGGAAACAAGGCCAATCACAGACACTCTAGGCTTCTCTTCCGCTGGTGTGTCAGACACCAAGGGTAGGAGAAATCAGTAATGCCTGTGGTCTTGGCCACATGCTGGGCCATCAGGGGACTGAAGGCAGTTTTTTTGCCCTGAGTCTGTAATTAGAAAGGGCAACAACTAAAAGATCTCCTCAGATGACTTACGCAGATTTGCGTGAGAAGCTTTTGATTCTTCAGCAGCTATGAATATTTCAGAAGCAGTAAGTAGGCAATGACAGTAATTTGGGGGATCCACCAAGTTTTCTCTCAGTATATACAGTAAGAGACAAGGGCCCAAAACTTTTCCCATCTCAAAACTTAAACATCCTTTGCAGAAAAACAATACAAAATAATATTATATGAAATGGGATGGGACCCACAAAATGAGTACATTTCTGTGATACTTTATGGGGAAAAATCACCTATTCATGCCATGGTCAATTACAGAATTTTATTATCTAGAATTACATTAAAACCTGTACAGTAGGGGCTCGGGATTTAGCTCAGCAGCACAGCGCCTGCCCAGCAAGCACAAGGTCGTGAGTTCGATTCCTGGTACTGGAAGAAAAACAAAACAAAACAAAACAAAAAAACAAAAAAAACCCTGTACTGTAAAATACATGTACAAACAAGAAAATAGTTTACCAAGTCACCTTTAATAATTCCACTATCAGTGTACAACTTAGTAAACAAGATTGCAAAGTCTTTGCAGCTATAAACAATTAGGATCTTTTAAAAGTCCTCATTAAGGAGGAGGGAACTTTCTATTATGGACCAGCCACTACATGAAGCTCTACTGTATTTGCTAAGCCATCTTCATGCTGCTCTGTGAAGCAGGTATTACTCTCCCATTTTAGGACCTCTCCAAGTTTTGTTCTCAGGAAGACAAAGGGATCCTCTCCTGGGTCTTTCCAGTGGAGCCAGCATTCAAATCTGGACGTTCTAATTTTAAACTCACTACACCTACAGCACATAATCTGCAAAATCCTTCTGCATTTTTCTTCTAGCTATTCTTTCCCACGCATTTATTCTCACTTTTCACTACCACTGGAGCCAGCCGCCCAGCACTTAAGTGGCTCAGCGCACACCAGTTTGGAGACTCTGAGGCACTTAAGCAAAGGAGAAACTGAACTGCATGTTTTCTAAGGCACTGAGGCAACCGAGAAATATTTTGGAAAAAAGAAAGGAAAATCAGATTGAACTTGACAAAGCTATAAAAGCAGCAACAGTGACTCAGAACAGACAAACAAAATCTTGTGGGAAGGAGAGGCAATGGCCCCCGGGCTGATAGGGTGGCTTAACCGGTGAATGCACAGGGAGAATGTGTCAATCAACTGAGGCTCTGGTTCAGCTTGGAACTGGAGGAACATCAAGGTCACAGGGGTGAATGGGAACAGGGATAAGGGCTGACTCAGAAGAATATGCCTTGGCATGCCGGCCCAAGAAGCCTCCTGCTGACAGGGATAGACTCCCTGTGAGATATAATTCAAGTTCCTTCTCTAAATCCCTTTGTGCTCAGTACAGGCTTTCCATACAGTCTTAGTACCTGTACTTTGGTTTCTAAACCAGATTTGGTACAGTAGTAGAACGTTTTGATTGCATATTGTCGCTAAGGGCTCACTGAGACTAATTAATTCACAAGTACTTGGGAGTAGTGTTGGATATCTGCTCTTCTTTAAATCCCCTCAAGTGATTTACATACACAGTGCTGGAGTTGGCAAACATTTTCTGAAACAGGACAGATAAGTAAATGTGTTGGACTTTGTGGACCATATGGTCTCTTGCGGCTCCTCAGCTTTGCTATTGTGGTACAAAAACAACTCTAGATAATACTTAAATGAGTGAGTGTGGCTGCGTTCCAATAAAACTTTTTATTGACAATGAAAATTGAATTTTGCGCATTTTTATCTGTCACAGATCCTATTCCTCTTTTGATTTCCTTTCAACTATTCAAAAGTCAACATCATTCTTAGCTTGGAGCTATACAAAGACAGAAGGGAAAAGGGCTTGATTTATGTCCCAGGCCAGAGCCGGCAAACCACAGTCCTCAGGGGTGACTGATGCACACACTTCCTGGCATGTTCCACCGAGAATGGACTACGGCCGCCATTTTGCACACCAGTCTTAGACTTCTGCCACCAAGAGCCAGGACTCTGAGGTAAGTTAACTTTAGAATTTTCAATATATCAGGTTCTGACAAGCCAAAGTGGCTGAGCTCTACATGCCAAGCAATGGTGAAAGTACCAAGACCAAGACCTGGGTGTGGGGAAGCAGCTGGTTTTTCTCACATGAGACAGCTTCCACGATCTCACGCCATGAACTCTATTAGGCACAATAAACCAGCTCTATCAGCCATTACGGATGGTCTATAAGCTCTACATGAGCTCCTTCTAATACGCTAGCCACTCATCACAGCCAACTGTTGGTCACTTGAGATGGAGCCAGCCCAACTGGACTACACTAAGAGATACACTGGACTTGGAAGACTTGGTATGAAAAAAAGAATGCAAACTATCTCACTAATGATTGTTATATCATTTCAAAATAATAGTATTTTGGATCTAATGCTTTAGACAAACTGCATTAGGAAAACTTAATTTCACTTCTTGTTTTCCCTTACTTAATGTGAACAATGGGAAACTTAAAATTATGCATAGAACTCGTATTATATTTCTCTCAGCCAATGCAGCTCTGGGATTGAGCTGCCGTGGGGTTGTAGTGGCACTTACCACATGGCGAGATCTGAGTTACTGCTGAAGGAAAGGATGGTACTGTGAAGGCTAGTCAGGTGTTGAAGAGGAAGGATACAGAAGGAAAATCTGTAAAGTTTGCCTTCTTCTTGTTTTTTCCTGCGAGCCCTATTGTGTTTTCCACTCACTACCTCAGCAAAATGGTGTCTCTAACTTTTTTGATGGAACTTTTGCCCCAGACCAGGGGCATACTTTTTTTTGTTTTTTGTTGTTGTTGTTTTATCTTTTTGAAACAGGGTCTCGCTATGCAGTTCAGGCTGGCTTTGAGCTCACTTTGTAGCCCAGGCTGGTCTCAAACTCACAACAATCCTATGTTTTGGGTGAGAAAAACACCTATGTTAATTATACAATACTGTCAGACTCTAAGTTGCCCTTTAGTATAAGAGTGCAAATATTTTACAATACAGAAAACTGAAGAAAAGAAAGTCTTAAGCACTTTGGTACATGCCCATAACTTTGTCTTTGTCTGCACCGGTTGTTCTTACTGCTTTCATGGCCTTCCATCAGTCTGTCCTTTACTTTTGTGTAGACTGATGCTCCAATTTGTTCTTTATTTGTAATTATTTAGTACTGTATCCTTGACCCACCATGATTCATGGAAAACTCATTCCCTCTACTATTTGTTGTCTGGACCAACTTCTATCGAAGAGATGGGAAAAGTAAATTTTCAAGTTCCCAGTTTGTCTTGCAGGTAAGAGCTTCCACGTGACTCTGTTTTGGTTAAAAAGACATTGATAGAAATTTCTAGAAGAGAATATTTTCCCTAAAATTTAAAGACTCCTTGCTAGGACTCTTATGGTCCCTTTGGCACTGGATGGTAATGTAATTGTGAGCCGGTGATGAGCAGCTATCTGGTCACTGTGTGAGAATAAAGACAAGGAGGTCACACTGAGATTGGCAATGAAGCAGAGCCCCAGTCCTGGATGACACTGTTGAGGATGTCTTCCACTGGATGTTTTGGGTGAGAAAATGGGTTCTGAATTGTTTTTTCTTCCTAGAAATATCTGAATGGCGGTGCCCCTTATGTGTCTTTCATCTAAATGTCTCTTCCTCTGATCTCACTTTTCCCTTCTTTGTCAAGTCTTGCCTCATCCAAGTCAGAATTCCCAGGCAAGGAAACTCTGGCCAGTAGGAGTCGTTTGGAGCCATGGTCCTTAGCACATGAAATCAGAGTCCCTCACCCACTCCTCCAGCCTCTCACATCTTGGCCAACTTCTCTCCCCAAGAGCAGAATGTCTTTCAGAGCACTGTGCCAAGTGCTTGCCCAAACCCTTGGCCCCAAGGATGAGGATGGCAGAGGAGGTGAAATTGCCGCTGGAATGGCAGAGACAGGAGAGGGGACACAACTGCCTCTGTTGGAATGCTGATCTTACCTTCTCCTTTGTAGACCCTTGGGTACCTGAGAACACATGGCAGTGCTTTAAGAGCGACACGCTCTCTTGTGTTCTGCAGTCAATCCCAGCAGTATCATCAGGCTCTAGTTAGAAAAGCATTCTTCCCTACAGATATGAAAAAGCAGCTTCCAGTCCAAAAACAGCCAAGTCTACAAAGGAAAATTGAAAAGATGCCCAGACAATAGCACAGAGATACATGCACTCAGAAAAGGAAAATATCTTTTTCCCCTAGAGCTATTTATTCAGAAATTTTTAATGTAGCTAGGTGACCCTGGGTAACGTTGGTACAGCTACACCTCTGTACTGGTCTTTCAGCACAGTGCTATGCTCTGAATTTTTTCCACAATTTCTTCATCAAGCAACAAAGACCTGGGATATTTTGGGTGAAATAGGCTCCTTTTGTTTCCTGTGTAAAGCCACATGGGATTGCATGCAAGGAGAACAGGCAAAAACACATCCCATTGCTAGGTAACCTTATGAGTATTTACCTGACTACACCTTGCACGTTTTAACTTGGTTAATTCATCTGAAAGTATAAATCAACTTTTTCCAACACAAATGTTATGGTGCTATTTTCCACAGAGCATATATGTAAGTGTATATCTAAGATTTTAAAATCTGTACTGTTAGTATAATGTCTCCGTACATGGTGCTTGGGAATTCACCACTATGTTTTTCAGAGAGTGTGATTTCATTGTTCCATTCTGAAAATGCTCAGGTTACACTTCCCTTTCTATCACTTTCCTACCTGAAAGATGTTATCCTTACCATTTCCCCTTTTGTCTCCTTTGCTAGCAACTTTGTGCCTGTCCCTTGAACACCTTCCTTTGTGTCTGCGGTGTTACAGCCAATCTCTTCCCAAGATTACCACAAATTCTCACCTAGCTGCTCACCACAGTCCCTGCTCTATGTCTCTGCTAAAGAACCCTTGACTCCAACTACCTATAGCTTCTATCATTGCTTCTTTCTCCCAATGTTTCGACCCGGGATAGCCTGCAGGATGTCCAGGCTGCACTCCTGATTCTTTCCCAGAATAAACTTTTGCTGAAAAAGAGAAATAGTAGATACAAACTCAGATAGTTAAGAGTCTGTGAGTCTGGAAAGACAACAGGCTAATGGGTAAATTATTAAATTAAGAAACCAAGTAAGTATTAGATTGAAACAAAGCAGGTGACAGATGGACAAGGAGCCTTTCTGGTTTTTCTGTTTTGTTTTGTTTTTTATCTTTTTGAGACAGGGTCTCGCTATGCAGTTCAGGCTGGCCTTGAGCTCACTTTGCAGCCCAGGCTGGTCTCAAACTCTCAGTGATTCTCCTGCCTCAGCCTCCCAAGTGCTTTGATTACAGGTGTGTGCCACCATGCCTAGCAAGGCACCTTTCTAAAGAGAAGATACTTCACGTGAAATTTGGATTCAAGAGTTCCCTCATCACCGATCCCAATACCTGCAACTTGTATCCTATTACTACTAATTCATCAAAACAAAGAGACCTTGGGAGTGTGAGTGCCTGACTATATGCATCTCTTTTCTCTGTGACTGATGGGTCTGAGCAAACAGCCCTAGGAAACCTCAGGTGCATCTCAGTGACAAATGAACAGCAAGGAAAATGGGTCCTATAAACACTTGTGAAGTAGTGTCATGTCCATGAGATCATGGTTTCCAACAGAAAGGACAGATGACGTCAGGTGAAAGTTTAGTCAACATTACTACTGTGGTAGAAACCAAGACAATTTTGACCTCTATTCATCACGTAACAATTCTAGTTGCTTAGCTCTCATACTCCACAGTTGTGTGTTATAAGAACTCAGGGTTCAAGGATCCGAAAAGACATCCTTCATGTCCGCTTGCTCATCTAGCTGTCGGTCACTTTGCAGACAACGCTAATACTCCAGTCCGGCACAAGAACAGATTGTCAATTCCTTGGTAAGCGCACAAGCAAAATCTGGAGTAGGTCTGGGTACTTTTAGATCTTTTTCAAGCATAGAGGTTGTTGTCCCATTTAGAAAGTAAGGCTTAACAGTAAGACTTACGAGGTGAGGGTTAAAATAATTTCTTTGTAACTCTTATTACTGAAAATACAGGCAACACTATTAACACTCAGAGGAAAGCAGCTTTACCCTCGAGAATCCAACTGCAGTTTATCTACTGGGGAAAGGGGCAGTGGAAAAGAATAACAACATTTATTTGTACACAATTAAAAATACATATACGTGGGCTGGGGATATATCTCAGTGGCACAAGTGCCTGCCTGGCAAGCGCA
>NW_004955488.1:7521006-7565128 GCF_000276665.1 Chinchilla lanigera | reverse complement strand
AAAAAAAAAGAAATACATATATGAGAAGGTAACTCTAACTGGCAACATAACTGGCATAAAGAAACGTGTTACGTTCCTAAGGCTACTGTAACAAACTATCTTAATGGTGGTGTCTCAAAACAAGAGAAATGTAGTCTCACAGCCTGGGGGCTGGAAGTCTGAAGTGAAGGTGGAAGGGCGCCAGGCTCACTTTGCAGTCTCCAGGAATAAATGCTTTCTTGCTTCCTCCTAGTTCCCAGTGAGTCTTGACAGCCCTGGGTGCTCCCTAACATACGGCTTCACTGCTCGAACCTGTCTCGCCTTCTTTACATCCTTCTCTGTGTTCTCTTCTTACAAGGACATTGGTTAGCGGATTCAGAGCCTGCATTCCTAACAGCTACAGTAACAGCATCCCAAGGACTCTATTCCCAAGGGAGATCAATAAAGAACTTTCTGAAGTTCTGCATAGACGTGGATTCGGGGTGGGTCACTATTCACCTCAGTCCAGGTGTCTTATACTATGTTCAGCAAAACCATGAAAAATAAGAAAACAGTGGAAAACACTGGCCACAGGGGTTAGACCTTCTCCTGGGGTTCAATTCCTGCTCTGGCCATGTTTTAACTGTGAGATGTCAGGCAGCTCAGTGGCTTCCTCACTGGTGAGGTGGCAATAACTACACTTTCCTCATGGACTTCCTATGCTTAAATCACTGAATCTATGAAAATTACTTACGTGCCCTGTATTCAGAGTAAGTGACAGCTTATAATTACGAGTCTTCTTGTTCTGCAATCCATCCTGCTTGGTACTGACAGGGTCATTTTTCCAAAACTCAAATCTGATGTCATTCTCCTCTTTGCAATTGCACATATCATGCAATAATCATTAGATAAAATAAGTTCTCAGTAGATCCAATGCCTCCCATCATTTGAACCTATATATTTCTTGGTCTCCCGCGGCTCACCCAGCACACCCTCTGTCCCAGGTGCATAGAGCAAAGGCATCGCTCCACCGTCTCTTTGTCTTTGTACATACAAATACCCAAATCTAGAAGGCCCTGGTTGCTACGCGGACTCAGACCTGGTCAGCTGTCAGACGTCTGCTCTCTGTGAAGGGTTCCTCAAAGCCTTAGAAGAGTGAAGTGCCCCTCCTTTCCGCTTTTGGAGTGGAAGAACCTCTTGAATTTGCTGTGGATTATTCATTAGCATATCTACTCTTGTGTATTAGATGTTCCCTGAGGCTGCGCAAATGTCTTACCACATCTTAAAGCTCCAAAAGACGGAAACAGCATATGGTTAACAACATATCTTTTGGACTGAGGCAAACCTGTGTTCTGCCTTCCAATCAGCTGCACAGCCTTGGACAAGATATTTCACCCAGAAGTTGAAGTAACAAAGGGGCCAACATGCTGAGATTGAGATGCTGTTTGCAGGGCATAATGCCAAAAATATACTAAAGGACACATAACAAATGCCTCTTAAAAGTTCTGGTAGTTGACCATAACTGGATAAAAAAAAAAGCCCACACAAGCCTTCAGTTTGTTGCAGCCTTAAATTAAGAGGTGTCCACTCTTAACACCTTTGGTCTAATTTTTAAAACTTTGGTCCTCAATAATTCTTCTGCTGACTCACCTCAGTCTTCTTGCAAGCACTACCTGCTCTCTTAGGACTGTGGTGAACCTCATTCTCAAATTACTTCCTACCAGAAAAAAGGGTTAATGCCTAAATGACAAGTAAAGGCTTCCAGTAAAATCTCCTTCAACTCTGTAATGCTCACCACCTTCTCTGGATCACACAGGTACAGACAGATGGACACACAGAGACGTATGCACACACCACAAGTCTAACACACTTGCTGAACATCTATGCTTCCGCCTGTGTTCTTCCTTTCTGGATGTGAGATGCTAGGTGCCAGCCGCTCTCCCACGTTCTCTTGACCCTGCCTCTACTGGACCTTCCGAGACTTGGCTTCTCCTGCTATTTCATCAACACCTGCTTTCTCCTGAGCACTTTCCCTTGTAGTCTACAGAGGCATTAAATAACTCAGCCAAAATAAAACACCAAAAAGAGTGTTGTGTGGTTCTGTCTCTACACATTGTTGTTGCCTGACTCCTAAATTCATCCAAACCTTCAAAGAAGAGTCTAGCATAACAGTCTCCATTTGAGCACCCACATATTTATTGACCCACCTCAGCACAAGGACAGACACTCACTGCATGGAAATTATTCTCACTAGAGCCACCTATATCCTCTTCCTTGATAAAATGAATGGGTATTTTCATAGGAACTGATGTTAGCGTCTCCTCTTCTGTACTTATATAATCGATCAGTTTGTTCTGAAAACTAAACTTACCTGCTTTGGGAGAAGACTCTTCTGATTTTCCTGGTAGATTTCTATTTCATTGAATTTTTTTTCCAAAAAATGTCTTTTAGCTTTCTTGAGGCATAACTGACACACATAAATTGTGCATATTTACAGAACATAAAATGCTGTTTTATATTCCATATATGTTTATATTCTATATTTGCTGTTTAGTATTCTATATATGTTCCTGTAGAATATGAACATACTGTGAGAGGATGACCACAATCAAGCCAGGTAACATATCTATCATCTCAGAGTTCTTTTGTGAGATTAAAGATCTACTTTCTTAGCAGTTTCTATATCTACAAATATTGTTATAACTGTAGTCACTGAGCTGTACATTAGATCTCCAAAATGTATTAACTTTCATTGAATTTTCAGCTGAACAGTAATAATCGAAATGCTAGTGATCTGCCTCTTGCATCTGGGGGCTGTTATTATTCCTACTTCTCTTATCTCTGAGGCAGTCTTCAAAACACGGCATCCATTTTCAGGTATTTTTTTCTTACCATAGAAGTCATCCCTCTCAAACTGATAGATCTTCCTTGAGTTTCAGAGTTGATTATCTTACTGCAGATTGAATTTCTCTAATTGAATATTCTGCAGGGAGTTAAAATCTGGCTTACAAGGTATTTTAAATTCGCTTTTGTCCCCAACCTCTTCTTATATTGTCTCTTCCAATGGCAGCACAGCCAACCACGGTCACCTGGGCCCAGTGCAGGTGGGTCCGGGCAGCCACTCAAGGTGGTTCCACAAGATGACCTCCATGGTCTCTCCACTATACATATAAAACCAAGAAGATATCTTTTGTCCTAGATAACACGGAAAGGTCATAAGTGTTATTATTTATTTTCTTTCGTGAGGATAGCAACAAATGACTATTGTATTCAGAGCTGTACCCTGGGGGTGCAGGGAGAAAAAAAGTAACAAGAGGGCTGAGTTAATGTGTGCTTCTCGGGGTCTGGACTGAGAACGCAGCTCAAGACTCCTTGGTTTGCACCTTCATCTTCCTGTGCCGTGTACCCTATCCTTATCCATTTAATCACCATTTTTCTTAAATACTTCTTCAATCCACTCCTCTTCTCCATACGTACTACCGCTTTTCTAACCCAGCCTTCTACCACCTGTCGAGTACTGCTGTAACCTCTGTGACAGGATTCTCATAAGAAGTGTGAATAAAGGATAAAGGCTCAGCTCATTAGGAAACACCTTCCAAGGAGAAGAGTTCTAGTTTTTTCTCTCCTTGCTTCCTGCCTACAATATTCTGCAGACAGCAGACAGCATAGAGTTTCTCCCTTTGACTCGGGTAATCAGCTTTGCGTGGAGTGCCTGCCTCTGGCCTCCTGACCTCTCTAAGTCCTACCCATCTTCCAAAAGCTCACGCAGTACTTCAGCTGAGTCGGGACAAGCACTCCTTCGTCTTCACGGCATGCTGTTTCTCATGCCTGCTGGCTTGCTTCCACAGGGAATCGCAAAGCCGTTAATTTCCCTGCATCTCCCTTGCCCCCTCCTTTGGCTGAAGGATAAAGTTTTATTCCATTTAGATCTTTAGCACCCATCCCAGTTCTAGAAACATTATTAATACTCAGTAAATACTTGCTCAGCTGAATAAGCGCATTCCAGCTTTCCCAGCAATTTATTATGACCCTGGGAAAGTCTCAAATTCTTGGGCACGCAGTTATTTCATATAAAGTTAAGGAGCTGAACTAATCCCTTAAGTGTCCCTTTCAGTTCCAGCATCCCATGACGTTTCTATTATATTTGCTGAAAGAGTGTAATGGTGTGAAAATTAATTTTTAATAGTCAGTAATTACTAACAAAATCATTCCCTATTTCATCACTCAATTCTTCTGCGTATAAAGAGTTTAACTTAAATATCTGAGTAAGTAACAGTTCATAAAGCTCTCTCTAATGTGTTGGAGTAAACAGAAGTAATTCACGTATCTACGGTTTCATTATCAGAGGTGGGCACGGGGGTGTGCACATGCCCAGTTATTTGAGAGGCTGAGGCAGAAGGATTGCAAATCCGAGGCCAGCCTGGGCAACTTAGCAGTCTCAAAAGTTTTTTAAAAAAAGAGTCTGCAGATACAGCTCAGCACCTCTGGGTTCAATCCCCAGTACTGCCAAAAATGTTTAATTACAGAAATTCATTCAACATTGCAGAGTAGGCAAAAAATAATTCTTGCATTATTACTGTGTACTGGGCTATGATAGTTGCTGCTTTTCTTAACCTTGTATTTTCTTATTGTTAATAATTTAATGCAAGGGGCTGGGGATTTAGCTCAGCGGCAAAGTGCCTGCCTGGCAAGCGCAAGGTCGTGAGTTCAGTTCCTGGTACCGGGGAAAAACCAAAAAAATAATAATAATAATAATAATAATAATAATAATTTAATGCTGTAGGTCATGTTTCCCAGTTTAAGTGTAACCCAGTACTTAGTATGCAGGTTTTTTTATACACTTTTAAACAAACTTTTCATTTTGGAGTAATTTTGGGCTTATAGAAAAGTTGCAGAGTTGGGCGTGGTGGCACACACCTGCAATCCCAGCACTCAGGAAGCTGAGGCAGGAGGATCATTGCAAGTTCGAGATCAGCCTGGGTTACAAAGTGACCAGCCTGAACTGCATAGTGAAACACTGCCTCAAAAAGACAAAAACAAAACAAAACAAAACAAAAAAAAAGTTGCAGAGATTACAGGAAGTTCAGTCCACCCTGCCCCAACCTTCTCCTATTCTTATCACTGCATGTGAGTAGGGCAATGTGTTGTAATTAATGAACCCAGATGGATGCATTATGATTAAATGCTCTACTTCTTTCATGTCTCCTTACTTTTTAACTAATGTCCTTTTCAATTGCCAGGTCCTATTCAGGGATCCATCTGACACTGAGATGTCACCCCTTCTCAGAACACTCCTGTCTCTGACAGGTTCTTCGGCTGTCCTGGCTTTGGCAGCCTTCACAGTTTTGAGGGCCTCTACACTAAGTGTTTTGTGGACTGTCTCTCAGTTTGGGTTTGAAGGGAAACCACAGCCGTAGAGTGCTGTGTTCACTATATTCTCTCAAGGCTGCAGATTGTCAGTATGACGTACTAGTGATGGTGTTGACCTTAATCACCCTTCTGGTTCTGTTTGGTACAGGTGCTGTCTGCCAGGTTTCTCTAAGGTAAAGTTATTCTTTTCTCTCCTTCCCAAAGTGCACTCTTTGGGATGAATGTCTGTCTGTGTGTCTGTCTCTCTTTCTGTCTCTTCCTCTCTCTCTCCCTTTCTCTGTGTTTCTATCTCTGTCTCTCTCTCTCTCTGAATTCAACAAATCTATATTAAACATATGAAGATAAGAACAAAATTTCTATGAAATGAAGATGGCGACAGGGAGCCAAGGACCATCCCACTCTTCATCCTGCTGCTACTCTAATTCTTTTCTACTAAGTACAGCCTTTGTATAGTCAACCACGGCGGGGTACAATGTGCAGAGGAAAGGGCAACTAACGGTGCTTTTCAATTCATTTTCACAAACTACTCAAACCAGTATTCAGTTCAACAAATATAATGTTATCGACCTTCCGGAAACACTCCTCACGCTTGCTCCTTGGCATTGTGTCTTCTCCACCCCAGAGTCCTTAGCTCTAAAAACATACATAAGCCTTGCCTTTGGGATTTCATATAAATGGACTTCTATTGTATGTATTCAGTAGTGTATGGTTTCTTTCACTCAATATTTCCTCTTCACTCAATATTTTTGTTCTTGGGAGAGTCATTCATATTATCCTGTGTTACTATAGATTACTGCTAGGTAGCATTAATACATATTGTGCAAATACACAATGCATTTCCTGTGTGTGGTTGTAGATCACTCTCACTGGTGTATAACTGAGTCTTGAGCTCAAATGCACCCATGAAGGTGCACCTGAGTCACTCGTAGTGTGAATACTTGCGCTTCTTTCTGTTGGTGTGCATTTGGTAGTTCACAGCTTGGGATAATTGGGTATGACCGCTATAGAATTTATGTGTATGGCTTATAGTGAACACAAACACATAGACACATATTCATGTTGCTTTTATAACAAAAAATGAAATGGCTGGATCAGAGAGCACAATTGTGGTCATTTCAAGTATATAAGGGCATTTTCTAGGAGCTATACCTGCTTATTCTCTCACTAGCAGGGGATGAAAATGCTGTTATTTTTTTACATTCTTGATAACACCTTTTTTTTTGGTCTTTTTGAGACAGGGTCTCGCTCTGCAGTTCAGGCTGGCCTTGAGCTCACTTTGTAGCCCAGGCTGGTCTCGAACTCACAACGATCCTCCTCCCTCAGCCTCCCGAGTGCTTTGAATCATCTGCCTTTTTAATCTGTGGCTCCTGTGGTGATGCAATTGAAATTTCATTTTTAACTATTGCTATTTAGCATGAAAACAGTTTTGCTTTTTTGGCCATTTGGATATTATGCCACATAAAACTTCACTTATGCAAATACATTTGGATTTTTTTTTTTTTCCTATGGGGTTGGCTTTCTTTTCTTACGTATTTGTAGTATATGCATGTGACAGGATGTTTATGTATTCTGCATATAAATATCTTTGCTGAATATCGTTTTTTAATATCTTCAACTTTGTGAGTTTTTTCATAATGTCTTTATCTCAAGGTATTATAGATAATGTATTTAAAAGTTTTTAACTTGTACATATGTGTGATATATCATGAATACATTCATGGTGAGGATGTGGTAATTTTTTTTGCACCAAGAATCGAACTCATGACCTTGCACTTGCAAGGCAGGCGCTATGCTGCTGAGCTATGTCCCTGGCCCCTGTGGCGGGGGTTTGGTACATAACCATGTTGCCTATTTGTTCTTTTAACCTACCCCTGATAATTTCTTAGCAGAAATAAGAAATTGATGAATACATTTTAAAGCTTTAATACAATTTATCAATTTTGTTTTTGATTACCACACTTTATTTTCAGTTTAAGATAAACCTTGCTTACTCCAAGGTCAGACAGATGCTCTAAAAAGGAGTTGACAAAGGATGGCCTGTAAACCACACCCAGCAGCCAGCTGTCTTTGTCAATAAAGTTTTATGAGAACACAGACAGGATCACTCACTCATTTACTGCTTATGACTTGCTTTTGTGCTACTATGGCAGAAAGTTGATCAACATCAACTATACGATCCGCAAAGGCTAAAATCCTTACTAGTTAGTCCTTAAGAAAGGTTTGCCAACCCAGATTCTAAAAGGGTTATTTTAACTTTTACATTTGGATTTGCAATTCACCTAAAACAGATTTCTGTACGTGTTCTGATGGTACTAAAGATTTATCATCTTTCTCAAAGGCTATGCCATTGACTTTATAGCTTTTATTTGGAAAACAATCCTCTTCCCTTGCACCACAATACTATTTTGTCATAAATATGGCAACCATTATGTGTGGATCTGTGTCTAGGCGGGCTCCCTATTCTGTTCTATTGATTTATTGCTATCTATCCTTCTGCCAAGATTGTACTGTCTTAAATGCTACTGCCTCATAATAGGCTTTATCTGCGGTATGCAAATCCACCAGAAAACTCTGGCTCTTCTTGGTCCTGTGCATTTCCATATAAATTTTAGAAAGTTAATTATCAAATTTTCCAAATATCTTAATTGTTAGGGGAATAGGGTAATTGGACTCCATTTTTTAAACTATAGATATTTTCAGCTATTAAAAGAATTCTCCAAAGTAAATCATGAGTGCAAAATCTAACAACTTTAGTTGTTAGATTAGTATCTCTAATATGTTATTTTTATTTGTATATTTAATATTCTGTTTTATAAGGCATAACACTGATAAGATAAAATCCAGATGAGCTGTGACACTGTCATAAAAGGCATTTTTGCAAACTGAATTCAATTTTAAGATTTTCTGTTGAAAATTCTTAAAGTAACCATTGACATTTCGGTGTGGTAAGGATGCAGATATTATCCATTTACTAAAGACGAGCTTCCCTGGTAGCTTCAGAGGTCCGAAGCGAAGATTCCCCTGAATGTTTCTCATTGGGTCCACACTGATGAGAAATGCTTGTTTGTTTTTTCTAAAAGCTGCAGTCTGTTGAAGTCTATTTTAAAAGCAATATTGTCTTCTAGCCTAACAGGCAGCAGTTGTCAGGTTAATAGAGTAAAGGTACTTTACTCCTTCTCCATAAATCTAGTGAAATTTAGTAGTGCTTTTAGTTGACATTATATAACACGTTAGAAGCATACTATTTTTTCTGCCTGTGTCATTATGTAATTTTAACAACCAGGAGGCAGGTAAGGAATTGCCAATATTCTAAGTAAACACATGCTGAAATTGGCAAAATACCTGTATTTTTTGTTTCACTTGTTTTTGGTTTTATTTTTGAGACAGGGCCTTGCTGTAGCTCAGGGTGGCCTTTAGCTCTCAGTATAGCCCAGGCTGGCCTCAAACTCACTAACCTCCTGCCTCAGCCTCCCAAGTGCCAGGAATACAGGTATGCACCATCACATGTAGAAATATCTGTCTTCACAGAAAAAATTTTCAGTTCTACAAAGCCAGTTGTTTTGTTAGAAAAAATTTTTGCTATTTAGTATATAAACCATGTGGCTACAATGAATTATGCACAAATATTATAAAACAGTGCCCATTTGCTAAAATTAGTGAAATAGTCTTTCAAATAATTAGCTTTAAGACTTTCCCCATTGCACTTTGTCATAATATAGGTTATTACAGGCTCCCTCCATGGCTGACTGGAATTTTAGGTCCACATTAGAATTGTATGTATAATCTTTTGCATTAATGTATTATCTGTAGTGAATATTTGAATAGATCAAAAACATTTTTAAAAAATATACATGTGGTAGAGAAATCATATCTCAAGATACAGAACAGATTAATTTAGGGCCAAATCACATAACATAATATAGTTCACAAACTCAGAATAACAGAGATCCCAAATTAGTGAAAACTCTGTGTCATAAAAATGCAAGACAAGTTTTATTCTAAGGACAGAGATCTTAACATTTTAGAGTTACAAATCATTTTATAACTTGCTGTAAAATATGATCTACTTCCCCAGAAAAAAATACACGAAGCCATATATTTTGCATATAACAATTTAGGAATTTTTTGCACATAATAATTTATTATTATATTATAATTTATTATTTTTGCATATAATAATTTTGCATATAACTTTTGCATACAATAATCTACTACCAAGTACATACTCCATCCATACATAGATCCTACCCTCTACTCTGTATCCTTCCCACCTGAGAGAGTCTCCTCTCTCAGGGACTATCATAAATTTGCTATCATAATTATATGTGTTATTTTAGCAAAGTCTGAAAAACAAATTCTTATGAATAAATTGCTGTGCTCAAGTGACTTTTACTGCATGTATTTAAGGTGCGCAGCATGATGTTTTGATATACCCATGCACAGTGGAATGGCTACCGTCTCACATAATTACTGTGTGTGAAAAGTATCTAAGTATGAAAATGTGTTTACCATTCTAATACAAACCAAAACTACAATGAGGTGCCACGTCACCCGCTAGGATGGCTATCACGTAAAAGAAAAGAAATAACAAATCTTGGCAAGAGTGTGGATAAAAGGTAATTGTGTTGGTGAGAATATAGAAGCCATTTTAAAATGAATGAAAAATACTTTGGTTTCCTAACAGATTGCATATTTTCCCATTCTTCAAGTCCTTTATTAAAAGTAAATTTATTCAAAATCAAAATGTATTACTTGTTGCTGTCCTGAATTAGCATACATGAACAGCTCACTTTCCGTGGCCATGAATTCCTGCTCATGTTTTAATATCTGCTTCTATCTGTCCACCTCCTCCCAATTCCTCTTCCAGTTCACACTCATACCTGCATGAAACCAGAAAAGCCTTGTCTCCTCTCTTCTCACTCATTCTTCCAGGAAGTCTTCCATTCCTTTATGTATTCCTCCTCTAGGTATGTAAGGACATCTTTCCACACATCCCCTTATACCACTGTTTGATTATAACCCCTTTTCCATTCCCACATCTACCCTGAAAGTCCTTTGAGGCCTGAAGAGAAATCACATCATCTATATGTGTGAGTCTTGATGTAGTGCTCTGACGTTAGGTATCAATAAGAATTTATGGATGAATAAATGAACACAAGAATCTTTCCTGGAGTGGTATATTTGTTTTGATAAAGCTCCTTTATGGGCTAATAGTATTAAATTTTGTCTGCATACAAAATAAGAGTCCTCAAGTACCTATGTTTAGTCTATCTGCTTATCCTATAATATTCTTTGGAAGTATTAAGTGAAGTTTAACAATAGGCAAGTAATTGTAATATCTAAAAGCACATGGAATACAGTGTCCTAAAAATATGGGAAAATGATATTGACCCATATATATAAATAATGATCCCTTCTACTTGAAACAATTACTAACTTTATAAAGAATGTTGCTGACTTACAAGTACTTCAGATTACCTTAGTCTATTTCTAAAAATAAAATTTGTTTTGCAGATTATAATATTTAGTGTACTGTATTTGATCCCTTTTACAGGTGATAATCAGCATTCTTTATTTTATTTCCTTCAGATCCTTGAAGTAAACCTACTTGTCAAGCCATCAGTGAAAGTTCTTATAGTCATCTACTGATACTAAAGCTCTACTGTGGTTTCAATCTGGACTGTCCTGCCAAATTCTCATGCACTTAGAGATGAGGCTGCTGGAAGTTGGATCACGGGGCACTCTATTAACTGGTGAGTTCATTCCCCAGTGAGTTCAACAGCAGAGCATGTTGTTAAGAAGTAGGGTGTGGTAAAAGCCAGGTCACTGGAATCCTGATCTGGAAGGGTGTGTCCCCCTCCCAGGCTCCTTCCTTTGCTCTTTGCTTTCTGGGTGCCATGACACAAGCAGCTTCCTTCCACCCAAACCCTTCCTCCATAACCTTCCTGCCTTGCAGCCAGCCAACTCGCTATGGACTGAGTCCTCTAAAAACCAAAATAAACCTCTCTCACTTTAAAATGTGGGGGTCAGGATGGGATTGTGTCTCAGCATAGAAGTGACTAAGACAAGGTCCTTAGCACACAGGCAAAACAGGCGCTAAGTCTCCAGGTCTCCCCTGAGTTAGTACTTTGTCTCCACAGCTCAGTCTACTTACCCTCTGCTTCTTTTCCCATTGCTTCCGCTTTTGGATAACAATAACTTCCGCTTTTGGATAACAATAACAAAAGTTTCTGCTTTTTGGATAACATTGCTTCCGCTTTTGGATACTGATAACAACATGATATCTCCTGGCACATGTACCAACAGTTTCACAATTTACTCTTCCCTAAAGGAACTGTAAGTCAAATGAGCCATTACAATTCACTTTTAAACTCTCTCATTTGATTTTTCTCAACCTGCTGCCTGAGATGGTACGAAGAAGGCATTCCTGCTGCTGCCTCTGTTTGCAGATTTACAAGGTCCACTGAAAGTGGTTTTTAAGACTTGGATCTCCTCTAGGTAAGACATCTCCAGGAGACTGTGAAAGAGGGTATAGCACCTGTCAGCTCGGTGCCTAAAAATAGATTTTACATAATCTGGCTGATTTCCCACTTCAATCAAATTAACAGCTGTGGAGTTCTTTGCATCTCCAAAGTATGTTGAACCTTTTGTTCTAATTTGCCATCTTGAAATCAATGCAGAAAAATACATTGGTTTTAAGTTCTTGTCTCTCATACAAATTATTTTCAAAGTTATGGCAAAGAATTTCTGAAGGCATACAATCGTATTGCAGTGGGATTTTTCCTTCCATAGAGTAGGAATAGTAGGCAATTTGCAGTGGCTAGAACATATGGCCATGCAATGGCTCTGCATATTTCTTTCAGAAATTCTCAGCAGTCAGGTCAATGGTTCTCAACACTGGCTACACAAAGAATGAGGTGGAGAAATTTAAAAAACATTACCCTTAGATTGTCCTTCAGAGATTCTGGCTTAACAGGTCATGGGTGGAGTTTATACATTGGCATTTTCTTTAAAGCTTCACACGTGACTCACAAAATTGCAAAGTACCACATAACTTATCACATTGTCCAACAGCATTTGAATCTATCATTCTGTCAAACAACCTAAAACAAAACTTTTGTATTTCCACTATGTACATAGTGTTAAATATAAACTCATTCATCATGTTCTCAAGCTACTTTCAAAAACTGAAAATTGATCTTGAAAAGACGAACAAAATCGAGACTATATGCATTTGGTCTCTACTCATAGATTAGTATGACACAGTACTTCTTTACAATTATTTATTTAATTCTGTTTTATAATTTTATTAGTGGTTTATCCTTTTGTTACAGCTTGCAGCTGTAACAAATGTAAGATCCATTCCCCCAAACCTCCAGGGGTCATAGGTGGGACTTTTTAGAAGGAGCTGGATCTAGTGTTTGTGCTGCTGGGATCAAGGATGTGATGCTGGGATTGATTTGTGGTTCCATGCTAGGGTTAAGGGTATGAGTACTATGTGCCCAAAGGGTGGGCAGCCTAGGTAAGACATGAGGGACAGCAAGAGCTGTGGTTGCGGCTTGTTGTGTATTGCTGTTGCTTGTCTTCTGCAATGCCACCTTGCCTTGGAGCCAGCCAACCATGGACTGAAACCTCTATAAACTGTGAGCCAAATAAACCTTTCCTCTTTTCACTTTGGCTGTCGGGTATTTTGTCTCAGCAATGATAAAAGCAACTAAGATTGCTTTTATGATTACTGTGTGAGTGGAACAATGAAAAGGAAGACATTGTGGGAAAATATCTGAGGAGTTCTGGGCTACAGACAGCGCTAAAGAAACTGGCTATTTGGGAAGTGATTCTTTTCCACATACTATGATGCCCCTCCTTTCTCCAAGAATTGCAGTGCAACACACACACACACACACACACACACACACACACTTTTTTTAAAAATGGACAAGAAGCAGCCCATATTGAACTAGATTGCAGTATGACACCTGCAGCGACTAGGCTTTTTCCTCCTAAACTGTGGCATTCAGATCTCTCAGTAGCAGCAATTTATCTTTCTGTACCAGAACAATCACATCAGACAACAAAGCTTCTCAAAAAGAAAAATAACAATAACAAAAACAGCCCAGCTCCTGCTCCATCTCCTTTCTCATTTCAGAACAATTTTTAAAAGGATGCTATCGGCAGTTATCTTCTTCTCACCTCCTTCTCTCCCCACCCCCCATTCTCCTTGGACTTTCCTTCCATTCCCTAGCAAGAATTCTCCACCACTGGCTGCCTTAACGCTAAATTCAAAGTCAGTCCCAGCTCTGCTCTCACTGTAGTCAACTCTCACAGTGCTCAACCACTGCCGTCCATCCCTTTTTCTAGATGGCCCCTCTCAGCTCGGTGACAACGCACTCCACTAGCCCCCGATCCTGCTGCACCCTGATTTACTGCTCTGCTCTTCTCTTTGTGGTGGAAAAAATTTTTACTAAGACATAATTAACATATCCACACATTTACCCATTTGCAATGTACAATTAAATGGTTTCTCAGGTATTCAGAGTTGTGCAAGCATCACTATGGTCCACTTTAGAACATTTTCATCACCCCAAGAGAAATGCTGTACCTTTTAGCAAAGACTTCTATTTCCTCTCAACCATCCCTTGTCATTGCTCTAGGCAATCGTTTACCTGCTTTCTTTATCTACAGATTTACTTCTTTTGTATATTTCAGAGAAAAGTGAAATCAGATAATCTCTGACTTAGAATATTTTGAAGATTCATCCATGCTGCAGAAGATAGTAGTATTCAGTCCTTTTCATTGCTAAATAACATGGCACATTTACTGACCCACGCATCCTCTAATGGATATTTGTGCTTTCCACTACCCTATAATGCTAATGTAAACATTTATGCTCAAGTTTTAATGTGGACATATTTCATATGTTTTCATTAATCATATATATATGGAATTTACAGTAACCACATTTAAGGAGATTTAAGGAGATGTGAGATTAATTTCCAATGTTACTGCAGCATTTTATGTCCCCACCAGTAGGTAGAAAGATTCGTTTCCATATGTCCTCTCCAATACTTGTTGTCATCTGTCTTTTAATATTTTAACAATCCTAGTTGAGATCAAGTGGAATTGTAGTGTAGGTTTTGTTTACCTTTCAGTAGCAGCTAACAATGTAATATTTTCATGTAATTATTAGTCACAATATCTAATGCATTATCAATTAAGGAAATATTTTATCTCTTTTGGATATCTACTCTGACACTTTACTTGCCTTTTAAGTTGGACTGTCCTTTAATTATGGAATTGTAAGGGTATTTATAAATTCTGCTTAGTAGACGCTTAGGAGATACATGTTTTGCAAATACCTTTTGCCTCACACTGTGGGTTCTTTCACTTTCTAGAGGGTGTCTTAGGCATAAAAGTCTATCATTTTGACAAAATCCAATTTAACCATCTTTTCTTCTATTACTTCTTTTTATGGTGTCAAAACTTAGAATATTTTTTGCCAAAGCCATAGTAATAGTTATTTAACTATGTGTTTTGTTTTAAGAGTATAATACTTTTAGCTTTTACATGTAGGTTTTGATGCATTTTGACTTCATGTTTGTATGTTGTATGAGGCAAGGGTCTAGCTTCGTTCTTTGGCATATGGCTACCCAGCTGTCCTAATATCATCTTATGTCACTCTCTCTTGATTTTAAATATCTATTTCATATCAGCAAGCTCCTTTGCATATCTAATGGCCCTCTCAAATTTAACAGCAGAAAACAATTCATGATGCCTCTTCTATAGACACACCATTCTTTCTCAAATCTTTCCCAATTCTGGAAATGAGACAATTATCCATTCAATTGTTGAAGTCAATAATTTATCTTTGATTGTTTTCTTTCCCTGACTGAATGCAGGTTATTTTATTTCAATGTTCAAAACACTTCCTAAATGCATACTCTTCATCTCATCTTTTCTACCTACTTTCACTTACTCAGTGATTTCTTTTCATGGCTTTAAATCCCACCGAATGTCGTGATGATCCAGTGATATCTCTTATTTCATCTTCTACCCTAAACACCAACTTTACATATACAATTGTTCACTGGACAGCTCCTCTTGATTATGTAAGAGCTACCTTATAGTCAATATGTCCAAAGGCAAACATTTAATCCTCAACTCTTTCTTAGTACCCCTGACATACCATCCTTTCCTACTCCCATTCTCAGGATAAGGCACCACCATTTGATTATCCAAGACACAATCTTTGGAACCTTCTTGGATCCTTACTCTCACACTCAATATCCAGTTCATTATCAAATCCTACAGGTTCTACCTCCAAATTCAGCTCAGAGCATGGCCACTTCTTACCACTTCCACAGCTACCAATCTAGGCCACTGCATCGCCGTATTTCCAAGAGTCTCCAAATGGGTCCTTCTGCTTCCCATTATTCTTAACTACCAATTTTCACACAGCAGCCAGAGTGATTGTTTTTAAAATATGGATCAGATCAAGTAACTTCCCACCCAAAACTCTTCAATAGATTTTCATAAAATTTAAAGCAAAAATTAAAAATCTTGATCATGGCCTACCTCACCCTGCATGATCTGATTCCAGTTAGACCACAGTGCTTGTTCCTTGCTTCCCATTCATCATCCTGTCCTTGGGACTTCTTTATATCCCAAAACACTTGCTCCTCCACACAACTACAATTAATTGCCTCTCTTAGGTCTGACCAGAAGGTTTCCCTGAGCAGCCTTTCTAAAAGTAGCCCTGTCACTTTTCTTTCCCCTTGATCATCTGTGTTTTTCACTGAATAGATGCTACACAATAGCAAGTTCTTTGCTTTTGATTCTTGCTGCACGGCTAGTACCAAAAACAGATTTTGGCCCATAAACCATTAGTTGATATTTGTCAAAAGAATGAATGAAAAAATGGCTGTCTTTCTCACTAACATCCTAGTCAAGCAACTATGGCCCCTTGCCTGAATTCAATCTTGTGTCTCCAATAATCTAACCTCCGCAGGAGAGATAGCATTATGATACCCAGTGGCAATTAATCCTGCTTACAATCCGGACTCCCTACCTGTGGCATTGACTTAAGCTGCTTCCTGCATCTCTACCTGTATCTTGGTCCATACTTACCCCTGACCATTTCATTCCAGCAACACTGACCCTTAGGTACTTTGAGCTCACTCTTACATTAGGACTCTTTTTTTTTCCTAGCTGGTCTTTCCTCATGGAATATTTTCACTGCAGTCTTCACAGGATTAGTTTATTTTTGTTGGGGAAACTTACAATTAAACATGACCTTACTAGAAGAGAATTTCCTAGATCCCTGGTGTTGACACCAGTCATTATGACTCATGATTCTGTTCTGTTTCTCTGCACAGTCCTTATCTTGGGCTGATACTCCTCCCGTTTGTGAAGGGTTGATTGTCTGCATCCTTTATCTCCCATCCTCCCCAATACACAATAGAACATAGTCTCCAAGGGGTCAGGGATCATGCTTTCCTTATTAAGAACAGGACTTCTAGCACTTCCCATAGTAGTGGGCATGTAAAGAGTGTAATATTTATTTATTGCACCAAATAGTTTATAGTCTTTCACTTTATCTGATCCCAGACACCAATTTCTGGCTAAAGGGCTACAGAAGACATTCTGATAAAATTTCATGGAGTTTCTCTTTGTTGCTCGTTTTTGTCACCTTAAATGAGCACAAATTTTAATCGGGCCTAATTTTTTAATTAGACTAACAGACTATTTCCTCATGATTAGAACTGACATATTGTCAACCTCAGTGTTCTGAGTATGACTTTGGATGCTACCGCCTCTCTAGTAAGTTGACTTACTAAGATGTTCTTTCTTCCTATTATCAAGATAGTGGACCTAAGACCTCACACTTAGAGGCCTTATAATAACTTAGAATGAATAGTCATTTTATAAAAAACAGCTCTGGACCTGCACAGAAAATGTTTTCATTAGTGCTGTTTATTTTTTAATTTTTATTTTAAAAATAAAAGGAGGAAAACACTAAAAGACAGACACCATTTTACAAAATAGCAAAAGAACAGTACAAACAATACAGAGTTACAAACAAAGTGGAAGGAAATTAACAATGCTTATTATGTTATATATTGATATCTTTCTCATGAAAATAGAGACATGCAATATTGATCAATCAAGGACTCATTAACTGTTTCTTTCAGCAAAGAAATAGAAGACAGTAGATCAACTATGTTAACTATCCTGTATATACATACATACAAAATTTCTCCTTCTTTCCCTTCTCTTTTCCCACATGCCAGTTGCCCTTTACCCTTGAGAGTTTTCCTATCATTTCAAAATGTCTATCATACCTCCTAGTTTAAATTAACTCTTTCAGGTTTTACACTAATGATACAATGAGGTGCTTGCACATGCAGGTCTGATTTATTTCACTTATGAGCATGGTCTCTAGTTGTCACCATTTACCTATAAAAGCCTTGAGTTTATCTTTCTTTATAGCTGAGTAATATTCCATTATGTAAACGTACCACAATTTTCTTCTCTAATCCTTGGTGGATGGACATTCGGGTTGCTTCCACAATTTAGCTATTACACATTGTGCTGCTATGACCATAGGTGCACATATATCGCTGTGATATGATGTTTTTAGATCTTCTGGGAAAATACCCAGAAGGGGAACAGCTGGGTTGAACGGGACCTCTAGTCCTAGTTTGCTGAGGAATCCCCAAACTGATTTCCACGGTGGTTTCACCAGTCTGCATTCCCACCAGCAGTGGAGAAGAGTTCATTAGTGCTGTTTATTGAGATGGAAGCAAGAGAAAAGAGATGACATAACTTTCCCAAGGGCACAGAACAAGGACATGGCAGAGCCAGAATTCAGGTCATTTTTCTTCACCCCCAAATGTCTTATTTGTTTCACACTAGCATGTGACCACTATAAGGGCTACTGTGCTTGGATACCACAGAACGTTAAAACTGTTCTTCAGTGAATATTCCCACTGCAGTGTAATTAGGGTAACATGGAATTGAAAGAACACACTAGCTTAAGCCTTCTTTGGGGTAGATATTACAGTAGAGCTTAGACTTGAAATGAACACCTTTGCCCTGATAGCATGATTTCCTCCAGTACTAAAGTAATAGAACTGCAATAATTTACACTGCTAGCATTCAAATATGAAGAATCTTGACCTGAGACAATAAGGGTCAATGAACATGACCTATAACTGATACTGTATTGAATTT
The DNA here is from genome assembly GCF_000276665.1 of Chinchilla lanigera. Lineage (NCBI taxonomy): Eukaryota > Metazoa > Chordata > Mammalia > Rodentia > Chinchillidae > Chinchilla > Chinchilla lanigera. The sequence continues at coordinate 7,546,570 of NW_004955488.1, read as the reverse complement.
ATTTAAAGGAAAGATCTCCTGAGAAACACTGAAAATTTGCAAACTTTTGGGAAAGAATATGACAGGAGATGAGTGTATGTGTGGGAGAAAGACGAAAAATAGGTTCTTGAACCTGTAATTTTAACTCCCACGCTGTTTCTTTCAAATGTCTACACAGATAGTGTTTATAATAACTCATCTCTTCAAGGCCAACACATCTTGGCTGTGAGGCTATTAAGCCTGTTTAAAAAATAATTAATATAAACTTTATTAATATTATTCACTGTGCTATAGAAGTGACATGCCCAGGGCCTAGGGTATGAGGACTTTTCAAAAAAAAAAAGATATACAATTACATAAAAGTGAAGTTTTATGTTTATAATTAGTAAATAATATATTATATTGTTCATGAAACAGATTTTTATTTTTATAGAAAAAAATCTGATTTAGGACAATAGGTTAATACTTATAACTGTACAGGTTTTGTGTGTGTTTTTATTTCAAACACCACTGAAATGGTTCGGTTCTGCCCAATTAACTTTCATATCTTGGGAAGATGACACTAAATATTTAAATTAGATTTAAACTGCAATAATACAGCACTTGAGCAGAAAACAAAATACATTAGTAAAAATGGATGAATGTACTATACTTAAGTAATTCATAAAACAGAGCAGTAATGTTATTCAAAGACAGTAGTAGCAAAGCATGTGTATTATTACACATTTAATCCTGACATTGTGTCATTCTTTTATGTGGATAATAGATTGTGTTTATTCTAGTACCTAGGAAATACTGCCCAACTTTAGATGTTTTTCTAAATTAACTTTCTGGTAGATGACAACAGTATCACGTTTTTTGATCAGGGCACACCACCTTTTCATTCTGTTTTTTCCAAATTCTTCAGTGTTAAGCCTTGTTTGATTATTGCAAATTCTGATGCCTGAATAAAAAAATCATAAAATCATAACATCATAAAATCTCATAAACTGCAAAGGATCCAAATTAAAACATCTATTTCAGCTGGCTGTGGTGGAACATGCATATAATCCCAGCTTGCTGGGAGGGTGGGGCAAGAGGATCACAAGTTCTGACCCATAAGTACTAAACCCACAAGTACTAAAAGAAAAGCTGAAAAACATCCAGGCTAGCTGATGGCAAAGCTGATTTTCAAACACAGTTCCAAGTAATTTCGAGACCTGTACTTTTTACACTCTGCTTCTCCTCCTCAGCTTCCTATAATTACTCACAAAAACCCAGGCACCAATAATTTTCAATTGGAAATGATAATAGCAAAATAAAGGAAGTACTATTTCCTGGTTGTGATATCCTCTATTTTATTTTCCCAGTGTGGACGATTCAGGTTGGCTGCCTTGTCCTACTAGTGCTCCCTTAGTTAACAGTGAGGTCTCCTGCAGGTGGGAGGGACCAGGAAAATGTCTGCTGGAGTGCAGCTGACTCAACCCTACTGAGGAGAGAGAGAGAGAGAGAAAGAGAGAGAGAGAATGTGTGTGTGTGTGGGGGGTGTGTTTCACAACTTTTTCTGCACCGCCCTTGTGGTCTTCATGACAGAAGAAAACCAGGCATTTTTAGCACCTGACGCTGGAACTTGAAGATATGATCTGGGAATCTTGATGACTTTGTTTACAGAAGCTTGTTTTCAGCCACTGCTAGTGATAATAGAGAATAAGCATACATAAGGTGTAGTTCCATAGTGCATTTTGTGAGCTGTGATATTTTAGGATTATTCTCCTCAATCTTTACTTAAATATGTAAATACTGACACAGTTACTGCAAAATACCTTGTAGAAATATGGGTTAAATAATGCTAACCACATGAGGAAATGAAATGACTCATGAAGCATAATTATATTATTTTGTAATCATAGAATAATTATAAAAATTATGGCTTTATACTCCTTTACATTTACAATTATTAAATCCAATTTATATGGAAGGATTTTGTAGGTTATATAATTAACCATGAACATATGTTAATAGGTATTTATAGTGTGGCTTAAACAACGTATATTATTAGAAAGAAAACAAAAGGGGAAATAATAAAACAAAAAAAGTATCAAATTTAAATGCCTCTCAATTAGTCATTAAATTAGCTGTAATGTTTATATTGGACCTTGTATTGAAAATACTTTTGTAATTTTACTTTATTCTTACTTTTGCAATTTAAAAATATTTAAATTAGTCTTATTCCCATATAAAAGGATAATTATAAGTAGGTATTTTGTTAAAAATATCTTTCCAAAAAGTGATAAAATTCTGATACAAAAACAAACTGACCTTTGTTAACTCTATATATTTTGAAGTTTTTACATTCCATCTGAAAGTGAAGAAAATAAGACTGCTCAGGGGTTAACTTTACAATGCAAAATTCCAGGCTGACCTTATATCCTTTCACTCTTTTCAACTCCTCAGAATTGACAAATATTGCAAAAAAACAGGCACATCCCACAGCAAGAAAACATAAAGAAGATGGATTGCAGCCTCAGATAAATATGTGGGACTGATAATATTAAAAACTAAAACACTGGTTATAAAATAACACAAACTAAAAGGATAAGCACAGAATATGTAGCAAAAGTGGCACATATTTCTTTTTTCTACAAGGCTTTGCTGGTGAAAATTTTGAATTAAATACAGAGAATGCTTCCCCGCTCCCACTCCCACACACATTAGACAGGCAGACCAGATAAGCTGGTGCCTTTAGCTTTTGGCTCGCCGGGTTTCACATTATAGAAAATGGGTAGGAGTCGTTTGACCAATAACTGGTGAAAAATAATATCCACCCTTTCTAACCCAGAGGGTTTCCATGGGAATCCTGTCTTTGTTAGCTTTGGCAGAGCTCGTGGCTATTTTTAGAGGATTTGAAAGCAACGAAAACTGCCTCTCACTTTTATTCCAAGCTGCACTGTATCTACGTTTATCAACCCTTTCACCCTACGCACGCAGTATGCACATCCACATACTTCTGAAAAGCCAATTGTATTCAGCTTTAACTTGGGTGCTGTTCAAAATCAAAAGCCAAGTTGCTGGGTCTTTTCCCACATTGTTCAGGTGCTGACAAGCCTGTCTTTTTAATTAGCTCTAATTGCTCTTAAAGCTTTACCCAGGAGACCTTGCTGCACTATTAGACCTAAATCTGGAATACTAATGCTTCTCTTCCAACTACAGTCTTTCCTGGTAAGCACGAATTGTGGGGATTGGTTTATTATTAAAAGTTACCAAGTACAGACAAAGTCCAATAGCCACATATGGTCACTGTGAAAAGCACGTCTGTCATTCAGAGAGGGGCTTCTTTCTCTGTTCTATGACATGTTTTCCTCAGAAGGGCTCTGGTTATCCTGAGGCAGAAGTGCTGAATCGTTCAAAAGTTCTGTTCAGTAATAGCTGCATTTTTTTCTTTCACTCATTCTTTTAGTAAAGTCTGTCTTATTTGCACATTTTATCTACTTTCTTAACCTTTCCTTCCCACTATACTGTTAAGTCTCATTCTAAAAAAAAAGATGGAAATATGTGTATGTGCAAATTGTGATGCTTTATCCCTTTATGTTATACTTCTTTAGCTCTTTAATATGACTACAAAACAGTTAAAAATCACTTTTTGGTAATATTTAATACTGTCTGTGGAATGTTTAGCTAGCCAGTTTTTGTGGGGAGCAGCTATTTCTAGAGAATTGATTCAATGAAGGGATCAATTGTATTTTCATCTAAATCATATTTTGAATATAAAAGGACCATAAACTGGTACTGTACTATATTAACTGGTAGGCAGGGTTTTCTACCCATAATGACACTGTTCTCCATTTATGTACAAGTAAAATCTGGGCAATGTTTCTACAAGAAGCAATTATTCTAGAATGTTCTGTTATATGAGCATTATTTTGTTGGGAATCAAATATAAGTAGAAAGAGATTGTTATAGTATGAGTCTGAACTTACATGTGATCGCTCTCTCAATTTAGCCAAAATTGACATAAACTGATCGTTTTTTTCTTCTGCCACAACAATTTTCTGCTTATACCTGGCATAAGACAGGAACTTTGTTTGCTAAGTTTTACGTGTTTTGACCTTAGACTTACAGCTCCCAAAATTTATATATCAGAATATTTGCAACTAGACCTCACCACTTCATATTTCCAGAGAACAGTTATAAAGAGTTATGAGGGAAGTCATTGACCTACTCAGGCTTTCATTCTATGCAACTTTGGTCACTGTATAGTGGTGGTTGTGGCTGGAGGACCAGGTTTTTAAAATAATAAGCATCCAAGGTGATTGTAACTTTCTTTTGGTTGTAAGGTGTTTTGTCAATGTAAAGTTCTTGAGAGCCAAAGATCTTTCCTCACTTTTAAGCTTCTATTCTAAGTGGATTCTGCCTCATAATTATTCACATTGAAATTTCTTCCCATTTTAGTGAGATTAATAATCATCTATTTGTGATATACCTTTAATCCTTTTTCTTATATCTTTGGGTTACCATCAAGTTAAAAAGAACTATGGAAAAGACCCTACCTGACATTTCCTGTTCTTACAGACTCATACCTTAAGTTTTTTTCCAATAAAATTATTGGAAATATAAGTAAAAAAAAAAATGAAAATGCAGAACCTAAATAATTGATCACATTCAAAAGTGATTTCAGACACTGAATAAATATGTAACAAAAAAATATAGGCCAATATTTCTGATGATCAAAGATGCAAAAATATTCAACAAAATAGTAGAAAATTGAACCCAGCACTGTATCAGAAAGATCACACAACACTATCAAGTTAGTTTCCCTTTTTGTATATATAGATCATTCCATATATACAAATCAATAAATGTAACACATCTCATAAGTAGAATTAAGGATAATTATCATCTTAATAGATCTAAAAACAGCTTTTGATAAGAGTCAATGTCTCTTCATTATAAAATCCCTGAAGGAATTAGATATAGAAGGATCATGCCTCAATATAAGAGATATACACATAATAAACTCACAGCCTACATTGTATTGAATGGGAAAAACTGAAAACATGACCTCTAAGATTAGGAACAAGAAAATTTCATGTGTGTCCAGAAAAATCACATATATAGATATATATCCATATATCTATAGATAGATAGATAGATAGATAGATAGATAGATCGATCCAGGCAAGAGAAAGAAATAAAAAGGATACAAATAGTAAATTAACAGTTAAACTACCCTTGTTTGCAGACAATGATTCTATGTACAGAAAAACCTAGACTCCACCAGCAAACTATTAGAAAGATAAATGAATTCAGAAAAATTTCATGAAACAATATCTACATAAAAAATGAGTAGTTTTTCTGCACACCAATAGTGATACTGAGAAAGAAATCATGAAAGCAATCTCATTCACAATAGCCACAAAAAAGTATGAAGGAATAAACCTAGTTAAGAAAGTGATAGACTTCTACAATGAAAATTAAAATACATAAAATAATAAAATTAAAAACACTAAAAGGTGAAAAAAATTCTATACCCGATAAATACAGGATAAAAATGTTCCACATCACTGGGCATTAGAGAAATGCAAATTCAAACAACACTGAGATTCCATCTTACTCCAGAAAGAATGACCACCATCAAGAAATCAAGTAACAAATCCTGGCAAGGCTGTGAGGAAAATGGAACTCTTTTACTTTACTGATGGGAATGTAATTGAGTAAAACCACTATGGAAGTAAATACAGAGATTCTTCAAAAAACTAAAACCTGAAGTTCCATTCGACCCAACCCTTCCCCTTTTCAGTATCTTCCCAAAAGAGTTAAAGACATCATATTATAGTGATTGTCTTGGTTACTTTTTTCTCATTGCTGGGACAAAATACCTGACGCCCAAAATTAAGGAAGGAAAGGTTTATTTCGCTTACAGTTCGTGGAGGTTTCAGTCCATACTTGGCAGATTACAAGGCAGACTGGCACATGGCAGAGAGCTACAGCTCAGGGCGCAGAACACAGCAAAAGCAACAACCAGCTACCAGGGCGTAATGGCGGATGAGGCATGGCTACTCACCTGAGAGAGGATTAATGTTCACAATATATAAAGAACTGAAAATAGTTCACAAGAAGACAGTAGTATGATTTAAAAATGAACAGGAAAGTGATCTGAATGGATATGTCTTTAAAGAGAAATACAAATGATCAATAAACATAAGAAAAATGCTTCATATCATTAGCATTCAGGGAAATACATAGCAAAACTACAGTGATATATTATCTCACCATCTTATACCTGTTTGTGGGAAATGTAAATTAGTAGGCCTCTAACAGAAACAGTGTGCAGATTTCTCAAAAAACTAAAAATACAACTGTCATATGATCCAGTATTACACAGCTCAATATATATCCAAGGGGAATTAAGTCAACATACAAAAGAAAACCCTGCAGGCCCATGTAGACTGCGGCACTGTTCACAGTAGCTAAGATACTGAATTAGCATAAATATATGTTAAGAAATGAATGGATAAAGGAAATATGCTTCATATGAAGAGTAGAATATTATTCAGCCATAAAGAAGGAAATTGTGTCATTTGCACCAAAATGGATGGAAGCAGTGACAAGTGAAATAATCCTGTCACAGAAAGGTAAGTATGGCATGTTCATTCTTTTATGTGGAAACTGAAAATAAAGTCAACTGTAAAGTAGAAGGGGTGTTACCATGATTACCAGGTACTGGAATAGGTATCAAGGGGTAGGGGTACAAGAACAGACAGACATAGATCAATGCATGATGTATGTATATATAGAACTATCACAGTGAATTTTATTAATTTGTACACTTAATGTGCATTAATAATAATTAAACAAATATATAAAATTGCTGTAAATCTCAAGTCTGCTTGTTTTTATGCTACTTTGACATTTTCCTGGTTGGCAGCTGATAATGTCAGAGGCTTTTTGCTGTATCCTAGCTCTCAGTGTAGACTTTTGCTATCTACTGTTTTGGATTCTGGTTTGAGCTAAGCTCTTGGTGTTAGGAGCTTAGTTAGGAGAACGTTTGTACCTGGCCCCTTCATTCTATCATGAACTCTTCCTTGGGTTATGGTAGCTGCAGATTTATGAAAGTTACTCTTTTTCACATAACGTATTAACATCTTCTAATTAAAAAGTCTTAAAATCTTGAAAAAGATATTGAAAAAATAACAACCCTAATTCTAAAACAGTATTTTAAAATACACCCAGGTGAACAGCGAAAGAGAGGTAACTGCCTGTCTTGGCTTCAGGACAGAGCCCTCGTCACTGAATTCTACAGCATGTCTTCTGCAGCATCTCAACTCTTGCTGTGCCTACCCTGGACAGACTGAAAGTCACTGAGACTACAGGCTATCCTAGTGAAGTCTGTATCAGGCAAATAATTTTTTTTTATTTGTTTACGCAGTCCTGTGATCAAACCCATGGCCTTACATATGCTAGATAAGCATTCTCCTCTGAACTATATCCCTAGCCCAATATTTCTTCAGTCACTCTAACTCAGATATAAAACTCCTCAAATTCCAAAACACCTCACTGGTATGCCTCTTAACTTCATAATCCCTTTCTTTATTCATATTCTTTTGTTTGTAGAAGTGGATTTAATGAAATGTTCTTTTCCTAACTACATTAATTTCTTCATGGTAGAAAATTCTAAAAAGTAAAATAAATAAAAGCCTGTAATTGCAGAATGTATATGTTTTTCTTAGAAGATGCTCTAGATCCACACTGACAAGGCAATGTTATGTGAATAATTCCTTCCTCTGGTTTCCGCCATAGCAGAATACACAACATCACTCACTGCTGCTATGATGCTATCTGATTCCCATTTCTTCCCTAGGGCTAATACATGAGCACACTTCATAAAGAACTCAATTTGAACCCTTTACTATATATAACTTAAATTTCTTCACAATATTTGGTCCTAGCATAAATGAAAGCAAAATTATTTCATCAGCACCGATAGTATTTTTACATTTGAAATGGAACATTGCATTCCACACGTTTGGAAGTCAGCTTCTTCTTCATGGACTCTTGCCCTATTCTGATTTAATGGTATAGAATAGTTTTAAGACAATCTTGAAATTCTGGTGTTTTGTGCACACTTTGACTCAAAGAGATTAAAAATAATGGCTGTAGATTGACTTCTATCGCGCATGCCTAAGTCAACTATTTGAGTACATAGGAGTGAGGAGTGATGGGTACGTCCCTGGCTGACATGCTCCATAGGCTGGCTATTAACCTTATGTATAACATATATGGGAATGAGAACCAGTGCAATGACAGGGTTTTGGGCAGATTCCAAGCTTTGCTTTGTCCTCTCATCACCTCCACACGCCTCTCATTTACTGTTACCGTTTTCTGAGAAAAGATTTTAATGCTCATGCAGAAACATACGTTTGAGTCATGCTAATCTCTTAAAGAAAAACAAGCCCTACAAGTTATTACAAGGTTACATACACTCATCCGAGCAATTAACGATGAAGATCATGTTCGATATCATGGGCCTCTAGGCTGCATTTTAAAATACATAAATTGGAGTTCTGCAACGCTTCAAGTCATTTCAAATCCAAAATCAGCTAAGGCTTGTATTTCTTCAAGAAAAAAGGAGTTCCACTTAGACATAGGATGTAGAGAGATACAAAAATGTTGCCCCCTTAAATAATGATCAAAAGCCAATAGATACACAAAATGACAATGATCTACCCCCCTCCAGGAAGCTAAGAGGCAAGGCAGAAATAAACTAAACCCTTAAGAGGGGCAAACTCTTCAAAAGGAACAAGCTACTTAATCTGTGGCAAAACGTAGGTACATGGAGGGGCCCACCACACTAATGGGTAGGGAAAAGGCAGCTAAAGTCTCATAAATCTTTAAGGGGAGTCCATGCTGATTCCCAGACTCTTTCCTACAGGCTCTTCCTGGACGCTCACCAGAAAGACAGGAAGGGCTTAGAGCAGGGGTCCTCCTGTGGCAGGGGACTGGCTGCTGAGGACAGAAGCCACAGACCTAGGCCATGAGAACATTTCAAGAATGTTCTTGAGACATAATGCTTATGACACCAGTTGGAAATTTACAGCTATATATAGAAATGAACAGCACTGAAGATAGCACTAAAAAAACTAGGTATAAGAGATGTTTTTCTTACTTTTCACCATTTTAAGGATTCACTGTGTGAAGCAAATGTAGCAGCAATGAATCGTAAGATTGAAAACATATATGGAAGTAGAATGGGTGATCACAGGGAGAAGAAGGAGGGAATGGAATTTGTGTGGGAAGGTTCCTATACTAAAGGTGAAATGTTATAAAATTACTTCAAGATAGACTGTGTGATAAGTTAAAGATGTATACTTAAGGGGCTGGGGATTTAGCTCAGCGGCACAGCGCCTTCCTGGCAAGCGCAAGGTCGTGAGTTCGATTCCCGGTACTGGAAAAACAAAAACAAAACAAAAACAAAACAACAAAAAAAAGATGTATACTTAAACTGTAGATTGACTACTAATTTTTTTAAAAACTGAACATTAATAGGTCAAAATATATGTACTAAACATTCACCAAGATAGCCATATTTTAGACCATAAAATAATAACTATGGGCTGGGGATATAGCTCAGCAGCACAAGCGCCTGCGTGGCAAGCACAAGGTCCTGAGTTCGATTCCTGGTACCAATAATAATAATAATAATAATAATGATAATAATAACTATGACCAAACTTAAAAGATCTGAAATCCTGTAAGGCAGGATTTCTCAAACTTGCCACTACTGACATCAGGGTCAGATAACTTTTTGTGGTATGGTGTTTTCCTATACAGTTTAACATTTTAACAGCACCCTGACCTTTATGCACTAGATGCCAGTAGCAAATCTCCTCCTTCCCTAGATGTGATACCAAACACGTGTTCAGATATTTCCAAATGTTCTTTGAGGAGCACAACTGCCTACAGTTTGTGAATATAAACTACTATAAAATTTCAAAAATTAAATACAGTACTATAGGAAAAAGAAAATACACCATGACCCAGTGAGATTATCCAGGATTATCAGGTTGGTTCACTATTCTGCATGATAAGGACAACTAACCTTATATAAATATTTCAATAGGTATGAAAAAGATATTTGAAAATTTCAATATCCATCTATGATTAAAAACCTTTAGCAAACTTGGAATACAAAGTTTATTTATGAATATCTTCCTTAACCTGAAGAAGAGCAACTAAAACAAAACACCACATTCAGTGGCAAAACAATATTTGCTTTACTTAAGACTAGAGATGTGGTAAGTCTGTCTGCTCTTATTTTTCTATTTAACATCATATAGACAGCCTAGCCAATACAAAAACTGCAAAAAGAAATACCAGTTGTACATATTAGAAAGGAGTATATAAAAGTGTCTTCAAACTGTAGACAATTTGAAGGTCTACATAGGAATTTTCTAAGAGACTCGGTTTTGAAAGACAAAGCTAAGAAAATCAGAAGGCATATAAGTCACAGGCCTGGGGAAAACACTCATAAAACACATTATTTCATTAAAAAAAAAAATCCTCCATCCCAAGTTTTAAAGTAAGCTTACAATGCAATAGTGAAAAACAAACAGCACAATTTTCTTTTTTGAACAAATGGGCAAAGTATCTAAAAGAAAGCATCACTAAAGAGATATGGCTAGCAAATAACATAGGAAAACGTGTTCACCATCATTAGGGATTAGAGAAATGAAAATAAAAGCTATAATAAGATACCACTGTAGTGCAAACCACTACAATGGCCAAAGTTTTAAAAATTATTACCAGTGGTGGTCAAGATGTTGAATGACTAAAACGCTCACACACTGCTGATAAGGTGTAGAATGACAAAATTAATTTGAAAGGTGATTGGCAGGTTTTCCACAAAGTTAAATATATATTTACCATAAAGTCATGGATTTTCTCTTCTACATATCTACCCAAGTAAAATCCCAACACGATGATCTAGTTGAGCATGCTTACACAATTTTATTTCTATTCACTGAAATCAAATATCTGTCAATCAGTTAAAAATGAATTATGTTACATCCATAAAATAGGATCTATTTTGAAAATACAGAAGAATACACGAAGGACACATGCGACAAAATACATTTTTGTTGGAAACATTACGCCAAGTTAAAAAAACAGGTACAAAATCTACGTACAGTATAATTATGCTTATGTGACATTCTGGGAAAGGGCAAAACTATAAGGCCAGAAATCCGGTCCACAATTCCAGAATGGAGGACTGGGGCAAAGGAATACAGGAAACTTAAGGTTGATGGAAATATTCCACAATTTAATTACTGTGTTTGTTATATAACTCTACAGGTCATTTTAAAGGTTCTTAGTAAAAGTAAGTAAAAAATTGAATTAAGGGGCTGGGGATTTAGCTCAGCAGCAAAAGCGCCTGCCTGGCGAGTGCAAGGTCGTGAGTTCGGTTCCCAGTACCGGAGAAAAACCAAAAAAAAAAAAAAAAAAAAAAAAAAAAAATTGAATTAATTTTAATGGTTAGACCTATTACTAGCATTCCAACATAGGGTTCACATTTTTCCACGTTTCTCCAGAAAGTATTCATCTATAGCAACTCCTCCATGGCTTCCCACCCTTCACCACTATGCATATCCACTGGGCCCTGTGTTTAACAAATCCAGGTATTCAATTGTGTATTACCAGTACTTGTAAAAATCAAGAAGTGCAATAGTACAGGTTAGTAGGACACAAGTAGAGCTTTGTAATAACTCAGTCTAATCTGCATTTACCTGTCCTGGCTGTCCCAGTTTTTCAGTACAAACTTTGAGACTTAGGTAGGCGGAAAGGGTATGGGATCCTGTTTGTGTAACAATTGAGGTTCAGCAGAATAGGTGTGGACTCTGGAGATGAACTCCCTTCGAAAGAGTAGGGAGTAGCTAGAGCAAAAGTATCCTAAGACCATGACTTTTCTTTCTAAGTCTATCTGCCTTTAGACATAGTTATAATCTTTTAAAAAGTAAAACGTTTCCTAGCCTATTTTGTTTGCCTAAAACCCTCCCCTCTGCATTAACTGTTAACACCTGCTGGTCTTCAGGTATTAGCCTAAATATCTGAGACCATTCTTCCTGCACTGGGAATCAAGTTTCTTCTCTTACATACTATCAATTCATCTGTACCATGTCTTGTAGCATATAGCATGATTTCAGTAAAAACAATTTGTAATTACTGTGTTGTATCTGTCTCCCAACTTAAATATCTGGAAGAAAAAGAGTAATGACTTTCTTGGTGGCTCGTCTATGCCCACCATCTTATTTTGCCTTGTTCAAGACAGGTGCTCAACAAAAAACTGATTTTTCACTGGACACACTGCAGAGACAGTTTAAATCCAATGTGAAGCAAGAGAGTATGGCAAAAACCCAAAATAAACAAAAGCAAAAGAAGTTTGAATCCCAGCACCATCATTTACTTGCTAATGATTTGATGAAATTAATATTCAAATTCACTTTCTTATATTTAAAATCATTAATTTGATGATGATTTGGGAAGACAAACCTTTGTAGTAAGTAGGAAATCACATTAAGGGCCAGGGATATAGCTCAGTGGCATAAACACCTGCCTGGCAAGAGCAAGGTCTTGAGTTCAATTCCTGGTACAAAAAAAAAAAAAAAAAAAATCACATTAAAATTTAATTAAGTTTATTAACATCATTCAAACATTGACAGTGGGTATACAACTTTGTTACCCATTACACAAATTGTTGTGTTCATAATCATAATTTATAATCATCACACAAAATAAAGGTCAATGAACATTATTTACTTCCTAAAAAGTCTAATGATATGGGATGAGTGAAGGTATTTAATGTGCTTTATATTGGGCTTCACACACAGTAAGTATCAAATAACTGCAGAATCTGTCCATTACATTGCGTACCAAGCAAGAGCAACAGGTACCTCAATCATAATTATACTTCCATTTAAGAGATTTTCTTCGGAAAGTTAGTTAATGGTAAAATAGAACTCTATGATTCCAACACTAATCACTAAGGTGAACTGTACATAATTCAGGCCACTGTCTGACTGTTGTTAACTTTCAGAAATGACAACTTCAAGTAGCTCAAGTCATCCGACAATTTATGTATGTGAATATTTATTACTATATACATATATACGAGATGTATTGTTTCTTCTTTGCATAACTAGAGTGGATGTGATTTGACGACAGAAAAATTTGCAAATATTTTTTTCTTGCTCTTCCTTATGTAAATCATCTGGACTTCACAGCACATCCTTTAAGCTTCCTCAAGTCTGACTGAAATCTGCATTTTCACTCATATTTCTAATATTTTTTCCATTCTGAGCCCTACTCATGTCAGTTGATTCACTACCTAAATTCACCCCGTACTTTTCCTGAGCCCAGGCCTGGGCTTCCCTTATGCTTTTCCCGAATTAGCTTTCCACATTTCTATTAAAAACACTGCCTATCTTACTCCCGACCCAATTCAAATCTTTTTCCTAAAACTCCCTCTGCGGCTCACCCTCCTTACACCACCACTGCGGAGAATTCTTGTATTACAGCTCACCTTCCACAGGTTCTTCTCCTCACTCCAATTATAGGATTCATAACGGCAGGATTCGTATTTCAGGTATTTTTAATTTTCTCACATCCTAGTACCACCTTAATCTAAACCAAAATCTAAAGTATTATTTTCAATGGACATACTCAGGAGACACTTCCTCTTTAACTGTCCTGACTCCGTGTTTGTGACATATAATGATTATATTCATTGTGGGAATTTTGTACAGGCATATGACACATCTGAATTTCTTTTACACACCCTCTCCACCATGCCAATCTGTTTCATAATTCCCTTTCCATTTTCCAAAAATCTATCTCCCCATTTCCTAAATTTGACATATTTGTAGAAAAATGGATGCACCTGAAACCATGAAGTGAAATAAATCAGACACACTTTAAATATCTTATCATTTCTTTTATATGAGAAACCCAAAGAATAAAGAGATGTTTCTTTTTAAAAGATCTAAACTAATAAAACTATCTGTCTATCTCTCTATCTATCTATATATAAAGCATGCAAGTAGAAGGCTTGAACAATAAAAGTTTTTTCTACTATACTACATCACAAGGTACAGAGATTTATTTTAGGCAAATTACACAATTTTAGCATCATTGTAGCTTTGCTTATAAGATATAACATCAGTCTGTGTGACTATTAAATTGCGCTGTTAAATTATTTATCTGTTTAATTCAAAGCATTTTAACTTCAAAGCTTTTTCTTTATTCTTTCACTAAAAAATGAAACAATATTTCATAACAAACTAAGAAGAGAACAGCAATAGCTAATACACTCTAACATTATCTTCAAAACAGCTACTTACAGTATAAGACATTAACCAGAAATTTTCTTAGAAAAAGAAACAGATAAAAGCACAAAACTTTCTTTTCAGTGAACTAAGATAAAATAGTAGTATAAGTGAAGCAAATTACCATAAACATTAAAATAGTTTTAAAACAATTGAATATGTAATTTAGAGAAGTATTTCAACTTCTGTTTCCTATTTATCTCTGTTCTATTTTGCTTTTTCTTTGTGTGTGTATATATATAATATATATACATGTATATTATCTACATATATGTATATATTATATATGTGTGTGTATATATATTTTTTGTCATATAAGAGAAATGAGATATTTCAGTTTGTATGCCTGACTTATTTCATTTAATATTATGTTCTCAAATTGCATCCACTTACCTATAAATGCTTCAAGTTTATCTTTCTTTATGGAAATGTAATACTTGATTGTGTATAAATGCCACATTTTCCTTACCCATTCATCTGTTGAGGTACATATACACTTTTTCCAAGATCTAGCTATTATAAATTGTGCTGCTATGGATATGTGTGTATCATGTAATATCATAAGTTTTATTCTCTTGAGAAGATACCTAGAAGGGGCATATCTGGGTCAAAGGGAATTTCTATTTTTAGTTGTAAATGGTACCATATTCGAGTAACTTATATTCTGAAGTGTCAGTATTGTGACTTTTTTACTCAAATGGACATGAAAATCAATTGTGTCCATTTTAAAACTTAATTATCTTTTTTACAAAACTTATTCTTCTTTAAGTTCAATCTACAACTGAAATCTATGATTTGGTTTTATTATTCACAAAATTAATAAACCTTCCCAGGATACTGATGATTCATTGAGAGTTCTCTTACCTGAGTAAATTTTAAGCAGTCATGTGTTTACAATCTACTCTTTTGAAATAGGAGATTTCCTTATCCAAAAACTAAATCTCAGGCTAGGGATTTGTTCAGTGTTAGCACGCTTGCTTAGCAGCGGCAAAGCCCTGGGTTTAAGCCCCAGCACAGCAAAAGACAAAGCAGAAATCCATGACAACAGCAACAAAAAATCCAGAAAACAAAACTACTACTTGAAAATAAATCTCAAAATGACATTGAAATCAGTTTCTAGAAAATCTTTACTTGTAAATAATTAATACATAGAAAGTACACAGATTATTAACTCCAGGGCATTCTTATATTCTGCATAGAAGTAGTGCATTTCAACACACAAAGCACTCTTTCAGCAAATGCCTTTGGGAGTGCCTTGCACACTTTGCCAGTGACTCATACTGTGGCCAGGTTATTTACTTTTATGTCTCTTAAATTTCCCCATTTACAAAAGCTACATAAAATTTGGCATGTGCCATTTTGGATAGTATTTGAATACTAAGATATACAGATCAAGGTTTTATGACATTCATAGCCCATGTTACTTGCACTTCAATTAAAATTATAAGCAAGGAAGTAATTAAAAGTTTTAGGAACACCCCTCTCCCCTTGATAGTGTTGTCACTGTAATTATTATTTGGCCCCTGGGTGGCAAAAAAGTTCCCCGACAGGCCACATGAATTTATATGTTTGCTTTTAATTAGAAAAATGCTTCTGAAGAAATTAAGATTCCACCAAAAAGAAACACCAAATGACCCAATGGCATGTCAAAACAACCCTAGGTTGATTGCATAAATGGAAATAAAAATATTTTTTTAAAAATATTGTGCATGGCTGTTCAAGGCAGGATTATTCCCAGTGTGGGCTATTTGTGCCTTGTATTTTTCCATCCACCTACCTGTGGTTGGACCATTTCCCTGCCCAGTTTTTGTGGAATGGAAAGCGGAGCATGGCAGGAGAAATTAAATGTAATGAAGTTCAAATCCTCGTTGGCTACTTGTGAGCAGCTGGAGGAAGTGGTTCACTATGAGAGTTAACAGCAGGTATATTAATGGGTTTAATTTCTCTACATTTTTCCATGAATATGGCTAGCTGATGGTTAAGAAGTGACCAGTCAATGGCTGCTGGAAGCGTATTTCTGAATGACAATAATTCCTAACCTCAACTGAAATATAAACAGTAAGCAAAGGTGCCTCCTAACCAGGTGGCTTTAATTTCACATACAAATCACTTTTTCCAACTGGCTGGATACACTGGTACTGTACTTGGTCTGCATTCTTAGCACAGCTTCAATCTAAATACCAGAGCAAGTTTGTCTTGAAATGAAAATGTTACAGAGTGTTGAGAACTCCTTTTGTAGCTTATTCAAAGTTCTCTGCATAGTGAGGTTCTACCATGGCCATGAGCAATGAAGAGAAATAGGAGGAGGAAGAAAGTAAATATGTAATTTAGAGTTTGTTCAGGATCCAAGAGTTAACTCCCTTTATTCAAGAAAGTTGAGTCATGGGCAAACCACAGGTGGTCAGGGAGTGGGTGAACCATGACACATCTGTTTCTCATAAAACCAGACTGTGCCATTCTAGGGCTTTTCCTTTTTCTGAATGAGATACATTCATGTGTGAACATGTCAGAGCCACTGCAGGAAAAATATCCGCTCTCCCTAGCACACTGTGTACTTCTAATTTGCCTAAATGTGGTTCTTGGACCGTCTTGCTCTCTTTCTCTGCAAGTGAGCTCTCTCCTGGTCAACCGGTCTATGATTCCTACAGAAGCTGATTTTTTCTCATACATCATGCTCCGTAAGATGGAAATCTCTTTGTATGCTCTCTAGGAAAAACTGTCCAATTTAATGAAATTTTCAATCAGAGTGACTACTGCATGCATTTTATTACTTTAGGTGTCATATCTCTAGATAAAGGTAAAAGCAGCAGCAAGCAACACTAAACCATGGAAGACTTAAGAGTAGGAATGTGCAGTCTCCTCTCAGTTATGGCTGCACACACAAGGCATTCGTGTTTCTCACACTTCAGTGAGCTTTCAAATCACTTGAAGAGTTTGATAACATGCTCGCTTTGATTCAGTAAGTCTGAGGTAGAGGCCAAGATTTTTGCTTAGGACAGACTTCCAAGAAAGGTTCTACCAAATGGTTGCTCTCCATGGCATATTTTGAATGTTTGAGAAAGGACAGACCTAGGCATGGGCCCTTCACAGGAAGGGCCCAGCTGACTCTAAAGTCAGTTTTAGTGACGTCAGTGCAATTCCATCTCTTTCCCTAGTTTTTGTGAGAACAATATTTGCATTTAGAAATAGGTTGAGATTTTTTAAAAAAGACTAGAAAGCTATGGCACGTTAACTGTACCAAAGGTCATGGTCAGCAACCACTGTCCCAGTCCTACCACCGTTCCCTTGCCTACTGTTTTCCCTACATGAAGAGCTGCGTCTTACATCACCAATTCATTTTATTCCTAACAAGCCATCTTACACATTTCATCACTGGACTGATTATGAGCTGTAGATTTTCTGATGTAGGATTTTTCTAAGGACCAGTGATGTGATGTAAAAGCCCTACTGAACTACAGTTTGCAAGAACTGGCCGTTACCTCACTATGCAGTATCTCTCCATGCTAGAGAGAAGTCAGGAGAAGTCAGTTTTTTATTTACAAAACTGGTACGATCTTGCTTTACCAATTTAACAGTGTTGTTGATGGTGTCCAGTGAGTTCTTATGTAGGCTACCATTCTGAGAACACTTTAGAAAATATCCGTTACTATTTTAGGATATGCTAAACACATCTGTTGTGTAATTCATCCGCTGTGTAACTGACTGACCAGCGATGGCGAACCTTGTAGAGCTTTCAACGACACAAACAGTCCGCTGCAGCACATGTATCATAGGTTACCACGACTGAACTAGACTGTCATGTCACGGAGGACAGAAATTGTTATACTTCTTTTTTTACAGTGATAGATCTTCAATTACTTATCCCACAGTTAACTATCATGATATTGTACAACAAATATGATGAATAATGAAATGGCTAACTGAAAAACAGACTCATAGTATCTAATGCCAATAATTGAACCTGTCTTTTAACATGCTATCATGAGAAAGAAGGCACTAAAACCAGCTGAGTTCTT
This sequence comes from Chinchilla lanigera, assembly GCF_000276665.1. NCBI lineage: Eukaryota > Metazoa > Chordata > Mammalia > Rodentia > Chinchillidae > Chinchilla > Chinchilla lanigera. The sequence goes on along the minus strand of NW_004955488.1, from coordinate 7,528,221 downwards.
ACCTAGTTTTACATCACAGGCCCCTTTGGCAGTGCCACAAAGCCTGATTAATCATTTTTTATCGAACTACTTTAAAATGCATAAAATAAAAACATTACAAAAATAAATATACAGAAAAAGGATAAGATATTCTTAAGTAAAACAGGCCTAGCAAATCTAGTCATTAACATAACACTGAAGTAGTGCTGAGTATAAATTACATTTGATATACATTCAATACCTATGACATTATTCAAAACAAATTTATGACTTTTATTGCCACCAATGCTACTGTGGTTTGCGGCTTGTATTCAGAATTGAGGAAATGTCAAACATAAGGTGGAGTTAATGAAAATGAAGATATATTTCTGCCTATCCAAGTAATATTATCCTTAAGAGACTTCAAAGCCATACTCTTATCTCCTTCTAAGCAAAGTTTATAATACAACATATTATCTTTTTACTGTAATTAAAAAGGTTTGCAAGCCAATCTAGTCATTTCACTAATAAATTTATATATAGACAGACAGAGCCAGAGAGAGTATGATATATATTAGTATAATACAGCATAGTAATGTAATGCAAAAGAATGTTTCTGAATCCTGCTTTATTATCTGCTGCTTCTGGATATCAATATATTATCCTCAGTGGCATTTTCTAACATTTTCGCTTCTGCCTATATTCAAAATGATACTGGTGTTACTTTGAATGATAAAAACGCTGCTCTGAGACTTGGCTTACACTGAACAGAAGCATTTAGCTAAATATTTCCAACGGAGTTATCGAAGAACAAGAGGAAAAACAAAACTGCTAAGTTATCTTCTCTGAAACTGGTACAGCTCTTGTTTTCTTTCACCATTGCTTCAGATTCCTTTCAGTGACAGCTCCCATTAGTATCTGTCAGCAGATCCCCGGCAGAGGAGGGAAACAGTGATTCACCCTTGATCACTAGCGTGTCTACTTGGGTACATCTGAACTGCCTCCCAAGAGCTTTTGAAAGAAAGTAAAGTTTGACAAGTTGAACTCAAAAATCAGGAGAAGAGAAGAGCTGATATCAAGGAGCGAGGTCTTAGGGCAAGTAAAATAATGATGCAGACTATAAAAAAGTGGCAATCGGAATCAGAAGCAAGGAGAAGGACGTTATTTTTATTTTAAAGAGTAAAGCACAAAAACAAAATAACGAAAACAAAGACAGAAACAAAACAACACAAAAAATGAAAACAGTGCAGAATTTGTTGTATTATTTATTGTTATCTTGCAAGTAGTTGCTCATATATCAGATATAAGTATGCAAGATTGATCAAACAGTTAAACATTAACTGTTCCTTTCAATGAACTAACAGAAGTTAGTAGTGCAATTATCTTAGCTATCTTGTGTTGTACATATATGCCTTCCTTCTCTCTTTTCTTCTTTCCCTCGTCCCAGTGGTTCTTTCATATTAAGCAGTTTTTTCCCATTCACAATATCTATTGTACCTTTCAGTTTTATTTATTCTTTCAGGTTCTTACACATGGAGAATATACAGTGTTTACACATGAGGGTCTGAGCAATTTCACTTATAAGTATGGTTCCTAATTGTACCCATTTACCTATAAAAGCCTCGAGTTTATCTTTCTTTATACCTGAGTAATATTCCACTGTGTAAAAATACCACCTTTTCCTAATCCACTTCTCAGCTGACAGGCACTTAGGTTGTTTCCAAAGTTTTGCTATGACAAATTCCACTGCTATGAACATGGGTGCACATATACTGATGTGGTATGGTACTTTTAATTCTTCTGGAAAATACCCAGAAAGGGAATGGCTGGGTTGAATGGAACCTCTAATCCTAACTTTTTGAGGAAATTTCACACTGATTTACAAATTGATAGTACCAGTCTACATTGCCACCTGTTCGTGGAGAAAAGTTCCTTTTCATCCACAGCCACTCCAGCATTTGTTTTTGGCTGATCTCTTGATGATATCCATTCTTCCTGGGGTGAGATGGAATCTCAGCGTTGTTTTAATTTGCATCTCTCGAATGACCAATGATGTTGAACATTTTTTCATATATTTATTTATCATTTGTATTATTTGTATTGTTAGATTAATTCCTAAGTATTGCATTTTTTTGGATACTATTATGAAAAGTGTAGTTTCCCTAACTTCTCTCTCAATAACTTTGTTGTTTGTGTACAAGAATGCTATTGATTTTTAAGTATTGACTTTGTATCCAACCATGCAACTGAATTTAGTTATTAACTCTTGAAGTCTTTTGGTGGGGTTTTAGGGGTCTTCCATGTAGCATATCATGTCATCTGTGAATAATGATAATTTCACTTCTTCCTTCCCTATCCTTTTATTTCTCTTTCTTGTCTAATTGCTCTGGCTAATGTTTCCACAGCTACATTAGAAAGGAGTGGTAATAGAGAACATCTTTGTCTTGTTCCTGATTTTAGAGTGAAAGCTTTCAGTTTTTGTACATTTAGTATGATGCTGGCCATTGGTTTGTCAGAGATGCTTTTATCAGATTGAGATAAAGACCATCTATTCCAATTTTCTGAAGGTTTTTATCATGAATGAGTGCTGGACTTTTATCAAAAACTTTTTCTGCATCTATGGAGAGGATCATGTGGTTTTTGTCTCTGGTTCTGTTGATATGATGTATTATGTTTATTGATTTGCATATGTTAAACCATCCCTGCATTCCTGGGATAAATCCCACGTGGTCATGATGTGTAAGTTTCTTGATAAATTGTTAAATTATGTTTGCTAGTATCTCATTGAGGATTTTTGCACCTATGTTCATTAGGGAGATCGGTCTGTAGTTCTCTTTCTTTGGTAATATCTTTCTCTGGTTTTGGTATCAGGATAATACTTGCCTCCAGGAAAATGTTAGGGAATATTGCTTCTCTTTCAATTTCATTAAAGAATTTGAAGAGTAGTGGCATTAGATCTTCTCTAAATTTCTTGTAGAATTCAGCAGTGAATCCAGCACAGCCTGGGCTTCTCTTTGTTGGTAAGTTTTTAGTTACATTTTCTTTCTCACTACCTGATATTTGATTATTAGCAATTTTTATATTTTCTTGATTCAGCTTTGTTAATTCATATTTGTATAGGAATCTGTCCATTTCTCTGTTTTCCATCCTATGAGAGCAAAGATTTTTCAAAGTAGGTATTGATGATCTTGTGAATTTTCACAGCATCTGTAGTGATTTCACCGTTATCATTCCTCAATACATGAATTTGAGTCTTTCTTTCCTGTTTTTGGTAAGGTTGGCTAAGGATTTATCAATTTTCTTTATTTTCTCAAAGAACTAACTCTTTGATTCATTAATTCTTTGTATTATTTTCTTGGTTTCTGTTGTGTTAATGTCTGCTCTAATCTTTATAATTTCCTCTCTTCTATGGGCTTTGGGTTTGTCTTGCTCTTCATTTTCTAGAAGCTTGAAGCGTAACATTAGATTATGTGTGCTCATTCTGTTTTGCTGATGTGAGAATTCATTGCTATAAATTTCCCTCTTAGGTCTACTTTCATTGTGTTCCACAAGTTCCAGTATGTTGTGTCTGCATTCTCATGTAGTTATAGAGATTGTATAATTCCTTCCTTTATTTCATCTGTGACCCATTGGTTGTTTAAGAGGGTGTTATTCAATTTCCATGCATTTATGGAGTTTTGGAGGTTTCTTTTGCCATTAATTTCTAGTTTCATTGTACTATGGTTAAATATTATACGTGGGATAATTTCAATTCCTTTGCATTTATTTAAGCATGTTCTGTGGGCCAGTATATGATCTATTTTAGAGAATGTTCCATGTGCAGCTGAGAAGAATATGTATTCTGATGATCTTGGGTGGAATAGTCTAAAAACATCCACTAAGTCTGTTTGTTCACAGCTTTAGTTCAGTTCTGTTATTTCCGTGCAGATTTTTTTGTCTAGTCCATCTATCTCTATGTGACAATAGGGTATTGAGGTCTCCCATTACAATTTTGTTATTGCTAATCTGATTTGTCATGTCTATTAATAATTGTCACATAGTAGGATGCTGCTGTATTAAGTGCATATATATTTATGATTGTTAACTCTCCTTGTTGAAGTTTCCCCCTAACAAGTATGTAGTGACCTTCTTCATCCCTTTTGATTACTCTTTCCTTGAAGTTGAGATTGTCTGCAAAAAGAATAGCAACTCCTGCCTTTGTCTGGGTTCCTGTTGTGTGGAATATTGTTTAACATCCTTTGATTTTCAGTCTATGAATTTTTTTGCATTAAATGTGTTTCTTGTATACAGAATATTGCTGCATCCTGTTTCTTGATCTGTTTCTTTTGATTGGTGAATTGAGGCCATTTACATTAATGGTTAAAATCGATATATATTAGCTTATCTTGGTCATGGTATTTTCCTGCTGTTGGATCCTCCTGTTTCTCTCTGTTTAATTGCTTGCCCTGCTTGGTCGTTTGTTTTCATTGTTGTTCTTGGAATTGTGATCATTTTTGTCTCTGTCTAGAATATCTTTTAGTACTCTTTGCAGCATTGCTTTTGTGATCATTAATCTCTTCAGTTGTTCTTTGTCATGAAGTATGTTATTTCTCTCCTAATTTTGCAAGATAGTTTTGCAGGGTACGTATATCTGGGATGAAAATTATTTTCTTTCAGGACTTGAAGTACTTCATTCTAAGCTCTTCTTGACTTGAGGGTTTGTGTTAAGAACTCTGCCATGATTCTGATGGGCTTTTGCTTTATAGGTAATCTGTTTCTTTTCTTTAACAGCACTTAATTTTTTTTCTTGTGCTGAATTTTTTGAATCTTGATTATTATATGTCTTGGTGTAGTATTATTTTAGTCAAGAATGTTTGGAATTCTAAATGCTTCATTTATTTGTATGTCAAATTCTTTTTTCACTCTTGGGAAATTTTCTGCCATTATTTCTGTGAAGAGTTTTTTGTATTTCACTTGTGCTGTCTCCAGTTTCTCACTAACACCAATCTTATGTTATTCTTCTCTGCTTCATCTTGTAGCTTTTGGATTGATTTTTCATGGTCCTTTGCTAATTTTAAGATATATTTCTTTTCATTATCACTGTCTCTAATTCTATCTTGAAGATCTGAAATCCTGTCCTCTCCTTCATTCAAACTGTTGCATATACTTTCAGTGGAGATTTTAATCTCTTGGATTTCTATCTGGATCCATTTCATGGATTCCATTTCTTTCCTATGTTGGGCATTATTTGTTTCCATCATTTTTCTAAGCTCATCTATTCTTTTGTCTATGTCTTCTCTAATATCTTTGATTTTAAACATCATTTCTTTCTTTACTTGAGAGATTTTCTCCATATACTTTTCCACTTGTGTTTTCACTTCTGCTGCTATCATTTCAGAATGTTTCAGAGTTTGATTTCCAATTATATCCATCTCCTTGAGTGTTGTGCTTGTCCTGGGTGGGCTGCAGGTCTGGGGTTGCATTTTGCTTCTGTATCTTCTCATTTGCTATTTTCTCTTTTATATTTTGTTTTGTATGTTGGTACTTAGCAGTTTCTTATGTTATATAGCTTTATCACTAGTATTTAGGTTTCCCTGGAGGTTGTCTGTTCTTCAGGGATGTCTTCTAGATGTAGGTGATTTCTTATAGCTATTTCAAGTCCTGAGCTTCCCAATTTGTAGAAAATGTAAGATTACTATTTGGCTCAGCCCCTAACCCTTTGATACTGGGCTGTGGTGGCAATTATGACCTCATACAGTCAGTATTATCATACACTGGAGAAAAACTGCTTATAACATGTATGACATCCTGGCCAAAGTACTACAGTTAGTAATAAAAATAGTTTTAAGTGCAGCTTAACTACTGATAAACTTTTATCACCATTAACCTGTTACCTCTGACCATAGGAGTAAATTCTAAAATTATATAACAAAAGGGGAACATATACTGTGCACTTGTATGCAGTGATTTTCCTCTCAGATGATTTTACCCTTCTGTCAGGAACAGTAGGGTTAAGACTGTTAGGAGACAAGCTAAAATGATGAGTGAAGTCAAATATAGTAGAGCCAGGGCTGGAAATCAAAGGATGATCACTCAAGATTGGGAAACTAGAAAATGCAAGAGGGAAGGAATAAAATAGAATACAAAGGAGTAGTCAGAAAGGGCAGAGACAATGTTTACTCACTTGAAAGTTTAAATTCAAGAAGTAGTTGAGAAAAGAAAAAAAGTGAGTTTATAGGTGAGAGTGATAAAAAGGGAAAGAAACATAAACATTGAGAAAAAGAAAAAGAGAATGAAAATGAACCAAAGGGGGGAAAAAAAAAGAAAGAAAAACGAGATGAGAGGAGAGAAAAACAGAAAAAGAAAAAACCCCAAATACAAAAATAATTACTGAATACAGAAGAAAACAAGATGACAGCCAAGCAGACAGGAGAGGGATATCCAAACAGACAGGAGAAGGATATCCAAACAGACAGGAGAGGGATATCTAGTCAGACAAACAAGGGAGAATGAAAGTAGTAAAACACCTCTGGTGCTTACAGTTCTGTTGTAGTGTTCATATGCAATCCCAGAAATGTACTGGGTATTGAGCTGATCTTGGCCTCTGGATGTGGGCCCTGGGACTAGATTTCTGCTGGTGGAGTTCTCCAGAGTTCAACCACTGGCTCCTTGCTGCTCTGTCAGGCACTTCCATGCTGCTGGTCTAGGCAATTACTCTGCTCTCCAAGGGCATGTATACTGCCATGCTCCTGGGACCAGCTGTTGTCCTGGGTCTCAGGTCTTGGGGTTCTTGTCAGTCTACCTGACAAAGGCATGTATCCTTATACTCCTCTCAAAGAGCCTGCCATTCCCGAGACAATGCAGGAAGCTCCAAGCATGGACTCACGCTCTGTTTGCAAGACCTGCCATCCCAGAGAGAACGGAGGGAACCCCAGGCATGGACTCACTCTGCTCACAGGCCCTGCCATCCCACAGAGAGAATGGAGGAGGCGCAGACTTACTCTGCTGCAGGCCCTGCCATCCCACAGAGGAAATGCAAGGAGAAGGATCTTGATTAAATTAATGTCTGTCTATATTTCTGGGCTGAGAGGTAAGTATGCCACAGATTCCTACAGATGTCAGTGAATTACAAAGCTTCCAGAGTGCATTTGTGGTAGGTTGAATTGTGTGTCCTAAAAATTTATGTTGAAGTCCTAACCCCTAGCACCTGCCACGGTGACCACTTTTGGAAATAGTCTACAAATGTAGACATTATATAATATAATATACAATATAATA
>NW_004955488.1:7518645-7520906 GCF_000276665.1 Chinchilla lanigera | reverse complement strand
TCTACTCTATTTTGGAGGGCCCTAAATTCCATGATAGGCATCCTCACAAGAAGAGACAGATTTGGAATAAGAGACAGGGGCATAGAGGGAAAACAGAGCCATGTGATAACAGAGATGGCAGTGATGTGGCTACATGCCAAAAAATGTCAAGGATTGCCATGAACCACCAGAACCTGGGAACAGGCAAGGACGTATTCTCCCCTAAATACTTCAGAGGGAATGTGACCTTCTGATAAAGCTTGACTCTGGAATTCTGACTTCAAGGACTTTGAGAGAATATATTTCTGTCTTGAGCCACTCAGTGTGTGGCATTTTGGTATGGCAGTACAGAAAAACAAATCCAACCACATCCTTTAAGAAGGATTAGAAATTCACTATGTCAAGCATCAGGGTGGTGATCTTGCTATTTGTCTCAAAAAGCTGGTTTCATTATAAAACATACAGCCAGGTGTGGTGGCACACACCCGTAATCCCAGCACTCGGGAGGCTGAGGCAGGAGGACCATTGCAAGTTCGAGACCAGCCTGGGCTACAAAGTGAGCTCAAGGCCAGCCTGAACTGCAGAGCGAGACCCTGTCTCAAAAAGACAAAAAAGGAAAAATTATAAAACATACAACCTGTAAACTCATTTCAAAGAAAGCATGGCTGTATTATTATTTCTGCAAATACTGGCTAAACTCTGGAAATGGAACCAAAAGGTACAAATATGCAACTGGTCTTAAACCTGAACTGTTGTTGCTATTGAATAACAATCCTGAACAATTCAGATGGCTTTTTAGAAACTGCAAGGAGTGGGGAAGTTGCACACACTCACTTCATTTAAACAGTAAGTCTGCTATGAACAGCTAAGTCTAGAGAGCCCTATTTGAGCAGTTAATTGATCAGACATGGCAAAAGAAGTATGAAAGAGCCAATAGTTTCCTACTTGATCTTTTCAGTTTTAAGAAGCACGTGTGCACTTAGAAATGGACATAATTTCCAAAAGTTTCTTCCCTGGTTGAACTTTTAAATGGCAAAGCAATCAAACAAAGTGTAATAGAAATGGAAGCATAGAAAAGCAGAGTCATTTGATTAAAGGTACTATATTTTAACAAAAATGACATAAATATGCTCATTAGAATAGCCCAGAATTCAGAATTTCTGTGCTCAATTCTACCTTTATCTGTTATAGTTCATTCTTTCCTTTCCCCAAATCCATGTCCTTCCCATTCTTAAGTATTGTCTTTAACTCAGATTTCTCAAACCACCTTCCCCATTCAGCTATAAGAGTCTTCTGAAAGCCTGGTAACTCCTTTACCTTTCTTACCTTTGTTTTCTATTCATTTCTGGATTTTTACATCTTTCTGTGTGTCTCTTTCTAATATTTTGCATTCCAAGTAAGAGGGACTTGATACAGTGTATGCTGTGAAAAAAAAATTCTGATATTTATGTATTTCAGACCGGAGTCTCTCCCCTTCTCAAACTTCAGCTGCCCATATCCATAACTTATAGAAGAAAGCTATCGAATGGTTTTCTTTACCCTTGCAAGGTGGTCTGCCAGCACTTTTCTCCAGACCTGGGGGCGGTGGAAGCATGTGTTAAGATGGGATTCCCTTTAGGATGGGTCTCTTGGGGATGATAATGAGGCAAATTTCTCTAGACATGAAGCATAAGAGAAATAAGATTCTGCACATGGATTAGACTTACATGCACAGTGATCTCACCCATACTTATGCTACTGCAGCAAATCCTGGTCTTTCATGAAAGATGCAATAACAAAAAGTGATACCATATCTAATACCTTTTTCACTGCAGTTAATACTGCTCCATGAATTAGACAAGGCACAGACTAGAAGTCACCAGTTCACCGCAGAGAAAGATAAAGCTCAAGATCAACAGATCTGAAAAGAATACAAATCAGAAATTGCATCTGAGTCCAGTATTATTTCCATAATAAATTGCCCATCAACTATAAGATGCATAAAAGCATAGTACTAATAATAATGACAGAATTTGACTTTTTAAAGTATCTATGCTTATTGCAGCCTAATCTCGTTATGGTTATTACAAGAGATATTAATGAATTAAGTTCAACGAATTTTCCCCGTTCTTCTAGCATCTATTATTATTATATAATAAAAATGAAAATAAAATGAGTTTATCTGCTATAAATTCACTTTTAAATTCAAATTATGTGGGGCTGGGGATTTAGCTCAGCGGCAAAAGCGCCTGCCTGGCAAGTGCAAGGTCATGAGTTCGGTTCCCGGTACCGGAGAAAAACCA
>NW_004955488.1:7470128-7518545 GCF_000276665.1 Chinchilla lanigera | reverse complement strand
AAATTCAAATTATGAAGCTGAAAGATGTTGGCTTAGGGCCAGGGATATAGTGCAGTGGCACGAACACTTGCTTCACAAGTGCAAGGTCCTGAGTTCGATTCCCAAAAAAAAAAAAAAAGATGTGTGCTTAAATACATTAAAATTCTATTAACATAATAAATTACAATTCAATAACTGAAGTCATAAAAATATTTAATAAAATATAACATTTACATTATGAGCTATTGCATTAATTGAGTTTAATAATATTTGGACTCAGTACTAGTAGAGAAAAATTATAGCCTTATTTATTAACACTTTTATTACTACAGCTAAACTTCTACTGGTGTGCCATACTTTGAGTGTCTTTAGTAATGATGGTTGCAATATTACCTGAAGTTGACTGCATCTTAGATCAAGATACATCTAACATGACTAAAATAATCACAGCTTTTTGAAAAATTCTCTGCAGAAGCTAGACTGAGCAGCTTTAACACAGACAGCTTTAAGCAAAAATGATTTAAATCCATTTTTTGTTTTTCTCCAAGAAGCAAGAATAGTTCACATTCCTTTTCATTACAGTGCAAGGGGCATGAAAATAAGCAGATGCTTACACTCCTTAGGTCTGAAAGATATCAGAACAGACTGGGGGCACATCGGACAGCTGCACCCTACTGAGTTCATTTCTGCATTTGGACATCATTGTCAGGGAAAACTAACTCAAGGGCTTGGCTTCAAATCACCAGGAGAACTACACGTTTCCAAATGGCCCTGTAATGTCCAAACTTGACTTACCCAGTCAGTAACGAGAGTGACATTTTTAATCAAAATTCACTGGGGTTAAATCCATTTTTTAAGGAAAATATTCACATATATTAATGACAAAAATATATCAGTACTGATAATGAATATAAATAACCAAATAGCAGCCCTGAACTACCTGGAAATCTTAAGCAGCTAGCACATTGGGAATTGTATTTATTTATACCAGGTACAAAGAAGAAAGCTGATCTCCTGGAGAACAGCTGATATAAATAGAAGTATAGAAAGGAGCAGGGGAAGGAACATCTGTGTATATGAGCAGGTCAAGCAGAAGTTTTGCAACCTTGATGAACTTTGAAAACTATTTCCAAGGTTGTGCATTACAAAAGCTTTTTTTAATTCAAGTGAAGTTGTTTTGCTTCGAGTTTTAAGAGAAATACAAATTTTTGGTGAATTTTGAGTTGCAGTGCAGTAAAGAGTCAAATAACTGCTACAGTGAATACCAGTAAAGCTATTTCTAACCAGCCCTGGACCATCATTCCATCTTTAGACAGATTTTCTATCTCTTCCCCCTAAAATGAAAAAATCCCTGTAGGATACTTGAGGTCCCAGTATAGAACACACCCTCAGGCCAATCTTGAGTGACTTCCCTAGTGTGTAAAAGCCAAGGAGCGCCAGGAACAGATACACAAGCGCCAATCAAAAAAACAGTGCAGGTTTATATTTGTTGTGTGTCTTTTTCTCTGCTTTGAAGTTTTAAAAATTTGCTACCATAAAAGACTATGAATTGCCATTAATTCCCTTCAGAGTAATCCTTCTCACTTCAAACACACTTATCCTATCATTCTTGTCCCTTTCAGAAGCAGTTCTGGAAGTCTTTTGTGCTTTTATGGAGTGCGATCAAAACTCCAATGAATATTATTGCTGAGTGACATCCAACAGAAAGGTAAGTTCCTAAAAAGCCTCACAGTAGGTCAGCGTCCACTTTATTCACGAGACCTGGCACCATGTGACTTCTGGCTCGTCCCAAAGTCAAAATGACCATGAAAAGTAAACATTTTGAATCAATTCAGGGGCACAGAAGCAGCCATGAGAGCATAACCAAACACACTCACAAAAGAACGATTTCAGAACGACTTAGAGAGACAAAGGCAGGGCATCTATGTATTCCCCAAGAGGGGGAGTATTTTGAGGGAATTAACGGCAGTGTGTCTTTTACTGTAATACTTTTTTTAAACAACTAAACATTCACGGAAAAAGCAGGGCATGAAGAGGGTAGGAGTTGGGTGTGTGGGCATAGCAGGCAAAATGCTTTAGCTAGTGTTAGGTAATCTCAAAATCTTAAAACAAATGATCATGCTCTTCAGAGTTAGGGGATAATGAAAGCAGGTTTGTGTCTTATCAAGAGTATCATTTCCTGTCCTTTCGCGACACATCCTTTAGAGAAGACAAATTGCAGCGAACGTATCTGTTTTCTGAGTTTTGTTTTCCCTCATAGCTCTCTAAGTACTCCCACTCAATTGCGTGAGTGTAAGTGAGGTTCCTTCTTATTCTGTGGCTTTTCAGTGTGTGAGGACTGTAATCAGTTCATCAAACGTGTACCTTCCCCATTCTAGTGCTCAGTGAAGCCATCATTTGGAAACTCAGAAATGCAAATTGCTCTTCCTCCATCTCTCTGACTGCATTTTAAAAAATCCTGCTGTGATTCATATGTTCAATAAATTTGAGCAACACTGCCCTGAGACATTTTCATTCTTACGCTTCTGTGTGACAAGGGTGTCCTTTTGGAGCTTTCTTCCAAGTTAGTTCTAATGGTGGTAGAAAGCCACAGAGCTTCATCCCTTTGGTTAAGCTTCAAAGTCTTCCTGGTTATTTATTATTAGAAAGGCCAAAGAAAAAGAATCATGATCTAATGACAGCACAGACCTTAACCAGAATTCCTGTGAGAACTCATTTCTCGGGCAATCTTCCATCCAAGCCGAAGCCAACTAAAGTTCAACTCATTGCCTATCCAGCTCCCTGTCTCCCACACTTAGGGGAAGGACAAGACATGAACAACTCAACATGAACTCCAATCAGGTGCTCTCCTTTCTTATTTATAGGTGACCAATGTCACTGTCACACTTTCAAGTACTCTTGGTGTTGCTTCAGCATTAAACTTTGTTATATTGCAAGCACTGGACTACGACCTCCATACTCAGCATAAATCTTGGAACAATTCCTAGATCTCCCTCCAAAAAGATAATTGTAGCAGGAATACAGTAGTAATTAGAAGCTCAATAAAATAACTGAAGAAAACCAGAGCCAACAGGACTTCACATCTGAAACCCCCAGGGTTTTTTACACAGAGCTCAGGCAAAAAGTGGCAAAAAAGCTTGGCACTTCAGCATGCAATCGGGTTCCTAGAATCTTTCTATTTATTTGTATAACTATGCTGGGGAAAGTATTCACCCACCCCTGCTCCTCAGAATTTATCTCCCTTGTGGGCTGGGTAAACATAATCCTCAGGGTGAGACTCTATTTCCTAAGCACCCTTGCGGGAATCTCACCAGTATCCTCTATAGGCAATGCCAAAAACTGCTGCTGGACTTGATCTTTCACTGAGAATCTCACTCTATCTTTACTATTTTGTAGTGGCCTCTATCAACTTGGATGACGTCCACAGACTTCTCCACAGGTCTCCCAATGTAACAGCTTCCTACTGCAAAATCTATCATCTGCAGAGCATTTCCAGTTACTCACCAGTGGGGAAGTTTCTCTCAAGACAAACTGATCCTGGCAACAATTTTTTTCTTCTCCTTTCAAAATGAGTCCAACTTGGTCTCCCTTAGCATCTTTCCCTCGATCTGATTTACTAGTACAACATACATTCTCTGACATCAGCTGCTTGAATGCAACTCCTATTTCCAATAGGAGGTACTCAATGAATATTTTTTAACTGAAGACAGTAGGAAAAAATCACAGTGGTTCTCTGAAGACATCATTATCCAAGGAAGACATCAACACTTATTGAGGATATGGGATTACTTTAATAAAATTTTGGAAAAACAATCTCTCTGGTAAGTGGCTTGATTTCTAGTGAGTGAGACCTTGTGTAGAGACTCCAAATACATCTTGCCTGGATGCCTGACTTCAGACATTGTGAGATAATACATTCCAGAGCTACTAAGATTACAAAACTCCGTTCTGTAAAAATAGATAACTGATATGATAGCATAAATTTAGAGGGCTGTAAGTATTATTAAAATACAAAGAACAATTCATTTTATAGTTTTTTCCTATATGAAGCAGTCTCTGAATGCCATCAATCACTGGGACCATAAAATAGCAGAAAAGCTATTGAGAAAATGAAGAGCGTCTCAGCCCTACATTCGCGGCTCACTGAACATACCATCTGTTGCTCTGTTGCCTTCTCTGATAGAGGAAGAATTATTTAGGGGAACGGCTTTGTTTAAATCTCATGTTTGTAAAAGTGGTGTCTGTATTACCATTTCTAGAAGAGAATAGATTTTTAAAATGAAATTTAGTGAAGCAGCAATAGCTCACAGTTTATTTTGTAAAATAAAAGTTCAAAAGCAATAGAATCAAAGCAGAATGAAAACAAAATGAAAAGTTATTGCAAAGGCCTTTGATAGACTAGGATGTATTAAAATTTAAGATCTGGTCCCTTTGCACCTTATTTGTTGGCCCCATAGAATATGTCACAAATGATGGTTTAGGTCCTTCAGACCTAGCACTATCATTTGTTAGACTTTGAATAGATTTACTCCCTGGAATTGCTCAACAAAGAACTGATTTTTACAATTCCTAAGATAATTCACAATTTCATAATTGTCACATTAATCTTTAATTTCTTTTACAGTATTTAGGATAAACTGAACTTTGAGAGCAATGTCCGTCTCACAACAAAACTGATCAGAAAGCACAGAGTTCCCAGCCACGTGTGGTGGCGCATACCTGTAATTCCAGCACTTGCGAGGCTGAGACAGGCAGATCATTGCAAGTTCGAGACCAGCCTAAGGTAGAAAGTGAGCTCAAAGCCAGCCTGAACTGCATAGCAAGACCTAGTCTCAAAAAGACAAAAAAAAAAAAAAAAAATAGCTTCAGTCAATCTTAGAAATACGTCACTTGCAAACATCTAAAGTGCAGAAAATATTGCAAGTGCTTTTCTTAAAGAAACAGTAACTCTTATATTGGATGGTGATGAAATAAAAGTACTTGGTTCTCAAGGCGTATTCTCCAGACATGTCATGAACTGTAACTGTTCATTTTTTTAATTTTTATTTTTATTGGTCCATACTTGCAGTACATAATGGCTACCTCCCTCCTACGCAGCTGGTTCAGGTACAGAACACATCTACATTCTTTTTTTCATCCCCTTCACTTTCTCTCTCTTTCTCCTCCCTCTGTCTCTAAGTCCACCTTCCTTTTCCAAGAGATCTATCTTCCTGTTTCCTATTACCCATACTTTCCTTTGCTTTTCACATTTTGGATTTCTCCAGAGAAGTCATGCACTGTTTAAGAACTGTAGCTCTTTAAAAGCAGGTCTGTTTAGCTTGCAGGCACACAGCTTTTCCCTGTTCCTCCTTGTTCTCAGGTCTCAGTGGTGGGTGTGACAAGAGCTCAGCAGTCTTCCTGAAACGTGAGGCAGAGTTAAAGATGAAAATTACATACTAAGGACAGGAGCAGAAAAAGAAGGAATCAAGAGACCTTTACGGAATGACCACACCAATGTCAGAATGCTTATACCTGGGCCTCATTTAAAAGTGAGAAAAATAAATTTCTATCATGTTATTTCCAATACCTATTATATGCCACATCCAACTGAAAAGTGCTTGATTCATTTTTTTCTATGACAGAAATGACAGCTCTTATGCCTTCTGAGACTTTTCTATACACACTGTGTGGTACGTGCCAGACAAATCTGATGGCTTTCATTGGACAAGATGACAAAAGACTGGTGAGCACCCAGAATGCTAGAAGTAAGTCCCTATCTTCCTTTTCACTTAATACTTTCATATACCTTCTTCTTTATCTTTTTCTCCTAATGCTGCAGAAATCCAGAAACAGAGCTAGAGTTAAAATCACCATTAAGTTCTTCCTTTTCAGCATTCCATCATAATACTAAGCCACAGGTAGAATCAGAAAGAAAAGCACTTCATGAGAAATATGAAAGAGCCTTAGATGTTTCTAAAGAATATAAAATTTATACTATATAAATGCCTACCATTTTCTTAGATAGGAAAACTTACCATAAGGACATTACTTTTCCCACAGTGAATCTGTAAATGTAACAGCACTCAAAAGTCACTACTTTGACAAATCCAGAACAAAATAAGGCCATATTAGAGTTTATTTTTTAAAAAAACCACACAAACAAATGCAGTTGGGAAAATTCTGAAAAAAAGATAATAAGGCATAAGTAACTCTACCAGGTAATAAAACAGTATAAAGCCTCAGTAATTAAAATGATATGGGACAATTCCATGAAAACAGATGTATGTTTTTTAAAAATATATAAATGTAGAAAATTTTAGAATATGATAAAGTGGCATTCCCAATCTGTGGAGAAAATGTGGACTGTACAATAAATGACAGGATAACTGAACAGACATATAGAAAAAAATTGGATCCTTACCTCATGTATGTCCCACAACATATTCTCAGACAATCAAGGATTAAATGTAACAAATAATAAAAGTACTAGAAGAAAAGCACATGAGGATTCTTTCTATAACCTTGAAGTATGGAGAGGCATTTATACTACACAAAATTGGTAAATTAGTCTTTCTAATAAAGAAAAGAGAAAATTCTAAACATTTTTAAACTATATGTCAAGTCAATAATATAAAGATGTTCAATTAGTCAATTATTTTTGACACACCTGATGTCCTTGGTATACAGCCAGCTCTCCCCAAATCATCACTTACCTAATATCTATTGAAGGTAGTGAGACAAAAATCAACAGCATGATAGAACATGATCCTATTGTAAGAAGCTTGATTTTAAAAATTACAAGCAGCTCCTAAAGACATGGTGTAAGTCATCCTTCACTCTACTAAAAGAAATGCAACTTCAGTTTCACCTGGGAAAGTGGTCGAATTCCAGAAGTTTGCTAACATCCTTTTGGCATGGTTGTAGTTAAAGAAGCCTGTCTGGCAGGAGTAAACACAGTCACGTGTCAAATGACAAAGCTGTTATTGGGAAATTCTATCACTGAGTGACCACCATAGAGTGCACCTATGCACAAACAAAGTCAGTTACAAAGTAGCTAGGCAATGTGTTCTCCTGAGACCATTGCATATGGGGTCTCTCCTTGACTGAAATGCTGCTATGCAATGCATCCATGTATTGTCAGTAGTTCTATCAAAGGCAATTTGGGAGTGTTTTTCAGAATTAAAAACTCATAAAATCTTTTTTATTGACCATTTCCATTTTTGTATTTTCCTATGAATAAATTCATCCATGTGTGGTAAGACCTATGTACTTGATAATTAATGCAACATTACAAACTATAAAACATTAAAGATACCCCATCTTTTAATGGGAGGACAATCAAATAAGCCAAAATACAGAAGCAACCTAAATGCCTAAATTCATCAACTGATGAATGGATAAAGAAAAAATGATCTATATGCACAATGGAATACTAAACAGCCTTAAACAGAGAGTAAATTCTGTCACTTGTGACAGCTAGAAGATATCATGCTAAATGAAATAAGCCAAACACAGATAGGCTATGAAGGACCACCTAGGAGACTCTCCTTGAAAGAGGAGCAGTTGCCTCCACTTTGGCTGAGCCTGACCCTATTTCCATGTACTGATATGCACAGAGCTGGCTAGGAATTTTCCTTATCCCTTCAATTGGCTTTAAGCAATGCGTGTTAGTCTAGCCAAGGTGCTAATGGTAGTTTTTGGAGATGGCAGGCATGTTTTCCCAAATGCCCATTGTGCCCCTGAGTGAGCTGGGATGAGGTGGGATGTGTGAGCCAGTACTCTACGCTGTCAGCTGGGATCGAGCCTTTGGGATAGAGGCTATGACTTCCTGGGGCTTTATTTATTTATTTATTTGCGCTGGGAATTGAACCCAGTACTTTGCACTTTCCAGGCAGGCACTGTGCTGCTGAACTATATCCCCAGCTTCCTGGGGCTATAAACATTACACATCAGAGCTGAAGCATGGATCCCAAAACAATAGATACTATCTCAATTGAGTTATGCAGATTACTCTTCCTACATATCCTTCTCTCTGCATATGGCAGAGGTGATTTCAGGCTTCCTACCTAGACCAGCTCATGGCACTCACCTACTTCCCACGGTTCTCACAGTCACTCATCCTCAAGCTACTCCCTTTTTCATAAATGAAAAATACCTGGGTTCAGCCTTGGGTCAAGACCTTTGTTCTGGATGGTCATCATTACGGCTGGACTTAGGACCCTTTGGCTCCCCATAACTACAAATATACTTTAGTTTCTTTATTCTCGCCATGGGTTGCACTAGAAGTGGCAGATTGGAACTAACTCTCTAGAATTCCAGTAACTTTTCTTGGGATTATAAATGTAAACTTCCTGGGCCGTGACAAGGACTCGAAGGGCTCTCTATAAGAGGCAAATACTATATGACCTCACCTGTATGGAGGATCTGGAAAGGTTAATCACATAGTAACAGAGAGTAGAAAGATAATGTCATGGGCCGGGGATGTAGTTCAGTGGCATAGGCGCCTGCCTGGCAAGAGCAAGGTCCGGAGTTCGATTACTCATACCAAAAAAAAAGAAAGGTAATTGTTAGCACGTGAGGGGGAGGGTTCAAGATCAAGAAAGGGAAGATATTGATCCATTGAGGGGTACCACTTTTCAGTTACCACAAAAAATAAGTTGGTGAGGTAACAGATATGCTAAATAGGTTCCCTGAGTAGTTTCACAACATATACATTGATCAAAACCTCAATTATATGCTATGTGTATATACAAAATTATTGTTTGTTAATTGGAGGTTAATTTTTAAAATATTCTTACCTAGTTGGTCTTTGATAATTTACTCTTTCTTCCATGAGAATATAAGGTGTGACCTAAAAATGGCAGCGAATGCTGCTGCTGAGTGCCATCCAATGGAAAGACAAAGCTATTCAGCAGGAGAGAGAAGCTGCCTGTCACGGCATTAGTGATGGTGTGTGACACGTTTCAACTTGTTCAGTGCCATCAGCCACTCATGAGCTACGGTTTGAAAGTGTGTTTCAAAGCGTGTCATAACTCATGGCTTATGAACGATACATTTCTTTGGAGTTGTGTGTGCTTACTAGAGTACTTTAGAAGCAATGTGCATAGGAAATGACCTGTGAAATAGGCAGTTTTATCCTCCATATGGCAATGCTTTGTGTCACATATCCCTTCTGACATGGCAGTTTCTGTCAAATAAAAACATTACAGTGTGTTCTCATCTACCTCATTCACTAAACCTGGCACAATGTGACTTCTGTCTCTTTGTCTAAGTCAAAATGAGCATGAAAGGTGAACGTTTTCAATTGATTCAGGACCTCCGGGAGGCCCTGTGTATGCAGTTAAAGACAAAGTTTTCTATTATGGGATTTTTAAAAATTAATTTGTCATCCTTTATCATGTAAGAAATCAATTTTAAGATATTTTTAAGATAAATTGTTAATTTCATCCTAGGTGAAGTAATACATTATTGGGATTAAACTGAATTGTTTATAGTGTTTTTTTCCAACCAGAGCCATTTTAGAAAGTATAATATAATGTTTGTATTTGTGCACTTAAGTTTATGTGAAGTTGAGCAATATATTTTCTATTGACTTCAAATACCTTATGTTAATTAAGAGAGACCCATGGTGAGAAAGCACATTTGGTGCAAACATGAGCTGTCATTTATGCATGAGTAAAATCACAAATCACGAACTCTAAAGCAGTCAGGCTTCTATCCGCACAAACTCTCAGTTCTCTACCAGGGTACTGTATGGTGGCCCAGGAGGAACACCAGAGGTATACATCTCTCAGTAGGACAAATGTTTGATACTTCACCCAATGATTACATTTCATATACTAAAGTTATTGTGCTACATATTTGAGTCCAGAGTCAGAATGTCTCCTCAAAGCAAGATAGACAATTTTCCCAAAGGTACAATTTCTAATCAAAGCCTGCACCACGGTGCTTGCCCTTTTGTATTCCAGGAACAACTCACAAAGAATATTGTCCCATGGGAAATTCTCGATTGCCTATCAGGTAAGTTTAGTCATCTATATTATTTTATTTCTTTGAAAAAAGAAGTTGAAGAGAAAGTAATCTTTCTTTGCATTAAAAAGTTAAAAAAAATGTCAGGGGTAAATTCTGCGGCAGCTCTTTATTACATTCAAGTGCATCTATCCCTCTTTCTCATAAATATTAGCTTGATTTTTCCCTTCCCTTTTTAACAACAAAAGTAGTCATTATCACCAATCTTTCCTAACATTTTGTATCACATTTCCTTAGTCATAAGGAGCTTAAAAATGAATAACTCCAAGTCTCTTTAAAATAATTACAGAGCTAGCTACACAAAAAAACATGTACATAAAATATGTAAACATCTATAAGGAGAAAAGACAGGGAAAAAAGCCTGAGATTCTAAGTAAGAAAGCACATCAAAAGAAACTCAATTACTTAAAAATCTTATTACGTTAGCAGACAAAGGAAATGCGGAAAATGTAGCCGACCTTAATTTTAGCATAGCAGCTCATGAACTTGAATTTGACAAATGAATTCAAATGAACTGCAGTTGAAGAGTTCTCATGTGCACTAAAATAGCAGGAAGGGTTGTAAGGGAAGGCAATGATTCATGACAATGTATTGAATCAATTTTTTTTTTGGGGGGGGGAGTTGTTCTGAAACTCAATATAGTCAAAGTACTTAAATATCAAACAATTCATACGACCACCTGAGATGAAAAATAGGAAGAAGAGGGGAGAAAAAAGAAAAGACAGTCATGCAAGATTCATGTGTATCTCACATGCTCTTGTAGGGTGAATGTTGCTCCAAATGCATTTTTTTTTTTTTTTTTGGTTTTGGTTTTTCTCTGGGACAGGGAACCGAACTCACGACCTTGCACTTGCCAGGCAGGCGCTTTTGCCGCTGAGCTAAATCCCCAGCCCCCCAAATGCATGTTTAAAAGCCAGGAGGATTCATAGCCTGTAGCACATTTAATAGGAAAGCATGACATTAAGTGTCAACTACATATAAAATTTTCTTTCTTTTGATTTTCATATTATTTCCATGTACAAAATAACAGGTATTTCAAGATTATACACAGAATAAGAGCAATAAAAAGAAAATTAAGTGCCAATTACCATTAATAACAATTAACATAAACTGGGCATGGTGGCACAGAACTGTGATCCCAGCACTCAGGAGGGTGAGCCAGGAGGATCACTGCAAGTTCGAGACCAGTCTGGGCTACAAAGTGAGCTGAAGGCCAACCTGAACTGCACAGCAAGACCCTGTCTCAAAAAGACCAAACAAACAAACAAACAAACCAGAACAAAAAACAATTAACATACACTGAATTTAATCGTGAGGTCAATTATAAGCAGCAAGTACTACTGACATTTCTATTTAAAAGATTGCCAATGCTCATGAATTCTTTACTCTGATTGTCCACCACGGCCATTCATTTGTATGTGAAGCATCTGATGAGATTGATATAAATAAAGACAAGGAGAGTTTGAGAGCTTTTAAAAAGTCTTTAAACACTGAAAAGTTGGTGTAATGACTGAACAGAAGGAGAAGGAAGGGTGAGTGTGCTTGGTAGATGGAAAATAAGCAGAACTCAGATACAAGGAAGCGTAAGACTGCTAAGGGTCCCCAGTGATGAGCTCTTGGGAGGAAATAAACTCCTTCTCTGTTGCTTCTGTAATAAGCAATTTGTAACAAGTTATCACAAATTCGTGTCTGCCATCTTACAGTTCTGGAGGCTGGAAATCCAAAATCAGTCTTACTGGCTAAAGTTAAGGTGGCAGTGGGGCTGGTTCCTTCTGGAGGCTTTGAAGGGACTACCTGTTTCCACCTGCGTTTCAGCTTTTAGAAGTTGTATGCCAGGCTGGGGATTTAGCTCGGTGGCAAAAGCGCCTGCCTGGCAAGCGCAAGGTCGTGAGTTCGGTTCCCGGTCCCGGAGAAAAAACAAAAAAAAAAAAAAAAAAAAAAGAAGTTGTCTGCCTTTTGTGGCTCTGGACCTCCTTCCTGGTATCACTCCCAGCTTATGTTATGTACTAACTCTGATCCCCTATCTCTCTCTTATAAGGATCCTTGTGATTATGCTTAACTCACCTAGATGATGCAGGATAACATTCCTAACTCAGTATCTCTAAAAATCTCATTGCTATATGAGGTACCACAGTTCCAGTCTCTTGAGACCAGGATATGGAGATCTTTGGAGGCTCATTTTCAGCCCGCCACAAGCGAGGGCAGTCTAGCACATACAGCCTGATGGGAGATGATGCTTCTTGCCAAAATGAAAATTTGGGACAACTACTGGAGTTTAAACAGGGAAATACATGATAAAAGTAGTATTTTAGATGGAGTAATCTGGCTGATGATTCATGTATAGCAATGGTGCTTAAAAATCTGGATGTATTAAAAAAATCACATTTTCAGGGTTTTTTTTTTTAATAAAACAGAGGTCCCTGGGTCTTCTTACTGGGTCTGTTGTGGAATCCAGGAACCTTCATTTTTAAACAATTCCTACAGGCAATTCTGATGCAAGTGGCCTAAGAACATGCTTTGAGAAAGCTAGACAATGACACTTAAATCTCCCTTCACCTCCACCTCTTTCCCATATAGAGAATCAGATCAGGATTGAAAGCAAAACAAGCCATGCAAGTCAAATGTATTTAGAATGTATTCACCAACTAATTTCTTTC
Source organism: Chinchilla lanigera (assembly GCF_000276665.1). Taxonomy (NCBI): domain Eukaryota; kingdom Metazoa; phylum Chordata; class Mammalia; order Rodentia; family Chinchillidae; genus Chinchilla; species Chinchilla lanigera. Next base: position 7,505,901 of record NW_004955488.1, on the reverse strand, counting down.
TTTTCTTTCTTTCTTTTTTTTTTTTTTTTTCCAGTACTGGGAATCAAACTCACAACCTTGAGCTTGCCAGGCAGGTGCTGTGCTGCTGAGCTAAATCTCCAGCCCCTCACCAACAAATTTCTTATAAGGTTTATCACAAGGCTAACATAATAACTTTGCAAGAAGAAAAGTCCTATTTCAAATATTAAAAGAAAATAAAAAGCTACCTGTATCTGATAACAGAAAAGACATTTGCGAATTGGGCATTCAATCTACTGGACAATGTGCTTGCTTCAGCAGCACATATACTAAAATTTACTGGACACTTGCTAAGGTTCAGGTGGTGTTCTAAGTATTAGTTCATTTAATCTGCACAGTCACGATATCCCTAACTGTTTATTATTAAAGTATCCATTTTATGGATCAGACAACTGAAATTTAGGATAGCTACAAAATTATAGAACTCACATTTGATCATTGTCTCTAGCTCCTAAATTCATCCAGTTTCCATTTTGTCCACTTAGTCTTCTTCATGGTGCTAACCCACTTGGATTAAACACTCCCCTCATGAGACTATAACTACAAAATACGTCGTCCTTGGACGGATATTACTGACTAATGAGTATTGAGAGAGGAAAAAACAAAAGATTAAGATTCAGAGGTTAGGGTTTTCTCCTGATCACCATTTCTGGGACCTTGAACAAACACCTTAATCTCCAGGTGCTGTGTTTTTCCAGTGTGGAATTATAAAGATCAGATATCTTTAATCACTCTACACTTCTGGGAATTTTATAAATATACTAATTATGGATCACTTCAAACATTACCTATTACTCTCTTCTAATATGATCTTGTTTTTCCCAAAGAAAGAATTCTGTATTTCAGCAGAAACCCCTTCAGCTGACAAGTGACTAAGTAAGAAAGAAACCGAAGAAAATCACACAGTCAAATGCCAAGAATCTATGGCAATGAGAAAAGAAAATATCTCTCCAATCAGTTAACCCGGGGATTCAGTGACACAAATAACGTGATGTAGCTGAGAGACATAAAGTAAGCTGATTTTTTAAAACAGGGAACAATCCATTTGGTAGACTGAGAAAATTCAGTAAATGCATTAATTCATGAGTTTCATCATCCTTTATTTTAGATACAACCTGCAAAAGCAATGTAAAATCAGATTCTCTGTTCCATAACAAATTAAAAGTAGCAAATATGCCAGAAGGTCAAGGGGGCTGGGCATTGATAGCAGTGTAAGGCAATGAGGAAGACAGTAAATCTATAAACAGTGAACACAATGCCTCTGAAGCAGTGTGTGAGGCTTCTTCCTATGGGTACAGGGTAGAATAAGGAGGAGCACTGCCTGCCTGCTGCACAGGTCTGAGTTGCATATGAGACACAGGAAGGCTTAGGATTAAGAAGGAAAATTCCTGCCCAGTCCTTTGGTAGTCTGGGATGCTGGTGGCAGGCACTGGCTCTTTGGCAGCAAGCCACGAGCCTCTGAGTCTACATGCTGGTCCTTATGGCAGTACCTTGACAGAGGTCAAGAGAGCTGTCCCAGCACTGCTGGCACTGAGAGAGGACGCTGCACCTCTCAGGCCCAGCCCCTGGGAAGTGGTTTAAGGTAGCACAGAAATTGCTATGGACACGGAAGAGTAGCCTAGGAGAGCTACCCACAAAAGGCCCCTTGAGCCACCACTGCCAAAAGCAGATGCCACCTTCACGGAGGAGGACCTCTAAGAGCAGGCACCAGAGCTCTGACTATAAAAGGCCGTGGGTCTGGAGTTACACAGACCTGGCGTTGCAACTGGCTTGGCTTAGACGCTCAGTTAAGGTTTTTCACCAGTAAAACATCTATACCATCTCACTGCTCTCAGACCTGGATGCGATTTTGCGGGTATGTACCTGAACTTTTGTTAATCAGACATTTTTCATCCATTTACCATTACTTAGCCAAGTTTGGAAGGAAGGAATGCAGATAATCTATGAAAGGGGCTTTCTGTGTGGAGTTTCTTTGGAAGCACCAGGTAAAATGGAACCATAGGAATGCCTGGCATCTTCAGAGACCTTTGCCTTCTCTCTCATAGATGCTGTGTTAATCTTTCAAAATACTTCGAAAGGTAAGACAGAATAACACTTTTCCATCAGAAACCCTGGCATAGTAGGAGTTTAAAAACCTAAGCAGGAGTTCAGATTCCTGCTGAATTGGGTACCATTACAACTTTTTCCATCTAGACTGTATGTACTAAGGAAATAGAGTTATGTCTTATTCATTTTTTATGTCCCACATATTCTAAGAAGTAGGAGATGCTGGATCAACAGTTATTGAATGAATGAATAAATAAATGCTGAACAAGTACCCCTCCCTTCCGATTCAGTAGTATTTTCTCGCCAGTCTCTGCATGTTACATTTATGTGTGAACTATTTCTTAGGAGCTATTATTAGAACACAAAGCTCGAAAGTTTTTACCTTTCAATTCAAAAAGAGCAACTGATCAAGCACAATCACATACAGAACTAGACCTAAAATGGGATTTATACTGTGGAGGGAGAAGAAATTATCCTTGTTTGTAGTCTTTCCTTTTCTGAGTACCTCAAATATGTTAAAGGGTTTTGCAGAAAACCAGAGGAAGGCTCGAAGGGAAAAGTCTCAAGTCCTGGCTTTCCTCCCAAATCTGCAAGTGAAAAAAGCAAGAGAGAGAAGGCAGCTGCTCCTGAATGCCACCAACTGCTGAAGGAAAGCTGGCAAATGGAGCAGCACACCAGGAAAGGATAAGAGACACATTTGTAGCACAGTGAACTAACTACTCACACGCTCTTAGAGATCAGCTTGGAAGAGCTCTCCTGAAAGATCACGAAGATCCACAGGAATTTAGAAAAAGGAAGTGTTGGCTCTCAGGACAACCTAGGTTCCTTAGGAGAGCCACTCGAGGCAAATTTCTGTAACACTGGGTATGGAAGAAAGGGCTCTCCATGGCTCTTCTCGAAGTCAGTTTGTACAAGCAATGAGGTGCTTCACTTCTGGGGCACTGTCTGCTTTGGGGTGGCCACGGAGGTCACACACGAAGTGTAACCCTTGCCCTTTTAGAGATACACAGATAGTGATTGGCAGTGTGATATCTAATGAGGAAAAGTCACATCAGGTCATGCTGGGGAGGAACGCCAAGGCAGGATTCCAGCCACTGCTGGTACTACTTACAGTAAAACCTGAGTGACTATGCCGCCCAACAAATAGCCTTTTAAAAAATAAAAGAATTTTTGAAATGCCTGCTTAAGACTGTGAGTATTTTCATACTTTTGTAGACACTCATTCATGAATAGACAAAATTATGCACTCAATGTTTATTTCTGTAGCTTAGGCTGATGGAAAAAAATCTAGAGACAGCCTCACAGAAAGGAATACTAAACTAGTGACTTAATAACTGTTATGCCTATTACCCTTTAAATGCATGCTGAATGCCAGAACCACGAGCCCCAAAGTCTATAGCCTTTATTAATGACTGAGCTCCAAAGAAATATTCCTATATTGATACTTCACATATATTGTTTTCTCAAACTATATATCATCCAATAACATCCTCCCATGATATGTTATTTGGAAACTCCTGAGAGGTCTAGGGCGGTCAATGATTTCTCTTAAACAGAAGCTTTGTATACAAAGTGTTAGGCATCTAAGTTATCTCAATTTCCTCACACTGGTAACTAGTGCAGGACTTCCTTCTGTGACACCATTTATGAAGCTCATCAATTGTTTTTATTTTTGGTACCAGAAATCGAACTCAGGACCCCATGCTTGCCAGGCAGGCAACTTTGCCTGAGCTATATCCCTGGCCCAAGCTCATCAAATTATCTGAGTGAGATTCCACTACATAGAGATCATTACTTGCAGTTTATCAATAATCAGAAGCAGTGGGCCAAAATAATGTGTAGTGTCTTCAAGAATTATTATCACCACCCCAACATAAGACAAACTTCTTGATCTTGCTTATAACAATTTTCCCAATCCCTAAAACCCTCTTTGGTATGCAGTAGGTGTTTAATGATCATTGTGATGTTTGGATACACAAATAACATTAGATTGTTGCTTTGAGATCACACCTGGAATACAGTGGCCAATGTGGAACAGGAGGTAAGGGTCCATTTATGAATAAGTATCCCTGCGATCTGTTCTCCAAAGTTGGCTTTTGGGTTTCTTTCATTGGTAGTACTGTAGTGCATGTTTGTAGTACATAGCACTTACATTCATTGTGATATTAGTACATGTATATAACACATCTTAATTCTTTTTAAAGGCGTATTGAGTTAAAACAATTTTCTCTCTTTTCTTAGCAGAGTTGAGTGCTTCTCTCAAATGTTAGGAAAACTAAACACAACAGAGCTAGTGTCTGACATCCAATATTCACTCAACAGATAGCAATTAAAAATCCACTAAAGCAAACACACATGGTCTAATTCAGGACATAAAACCAGAAAAATAAAGTTCATTTTGTGCCTATGAGGGCAGTCTTTACAATGTATGGTCCCCAAAGTAATTGATAAAAAAATAAAGCTTCTGTTGAAGCCAGCAATTGAAGACCACCGAGAAGCTTCTAAATCAGCATTCTTTCTCATGTTTTTGTGACTGCAATAACCAGATGGAAATTCCACCAAATTACCTTAAAATAGAATCAGAAAAATTTTAAATACTTTCCTGATGCAAAGAAAATGTTTTCGTGCTTTTATAGTAGTTCATTCATAAGTAAATGGAAAGATAAAACACATCCCTCTATACATTATACCCAAATAATTGCTTTTTTTTCTGAAACAATTACTTTGTGAGGCTATATATTTATTCTCATAAACAGCCAGTTAAATACTTCAAAATCATATTTCAATTTCCCCTGGAATCATATCCTGTTCTTTTAAATGAACTCAAAGGATAAATCTTACTTTGGGGACTATAAAAATTCATTTGGAGTCCCTTATAATAAACAATATAAATAATAAAGTTGGACAGTAACATTTGGGCTAAGAATAAGATGCAATAATAAGATATTAAAAATTTTATGTGGTTCATAAGTTGATTATAAAAGAAAATTTATAAAAAGAACTCTGGAGTGTGTGTGTGTGTGTGTGTGTGTGTGTTTCTGAGGATCAAACCGAGTCTTGTGCATGTTATACAAGTGCTCTACCACTGAGCTACACTCCTAGCTTAGAATATTTTGAACAATTGGAAAATCTCTGTAATAACTAGAAAACTTACTAGGGTGACTATCATCAAGATAAGCTTCCTTTGTCTATTGTCCAACTTAAATATATATGTTCTTGGATCTCAGCATTGTATATTTAACTCTTTACAGATGCATTTTGACAAGAATAATTTCATCAAGTATTAAGTTACTATTATTGCCTTAAAAATCACAGTTAATGCATTGCTGGAAACTTGAAAAAACCATAAATTTTGAAGTGAAACATAATTTTAATAAGAGTGCTAAAATAATCCAGAAGAGGACACAATGGAATCAAATATAAAATACAGTGAAACTCCATCCCTCAGATAAATGGTAAAGGAAGTTATGACATGTTTTCTATGATCTGCTTCTTTACATTAACTTTAGTATTTTGCCACATAACTAACTCTTTATATTATTTCTTTTAAACTCTAGGTTTTTCTTCCAAAAAGATATATGTAAGTTATTATTTAATCTGCCTATTCAAAATTCCAGGCAGTAAATCTCCTTGATAGTTTAATGTCATTTAGATATTCCTTAGAAAAAACATTTTCCTCAGCAGGTGACATTCATAAAATTATTTGTTATACATCATTTAAAATAGGGTAACATTTAAAATTGTTCTGTGTGAAATATCTACTTTTCAAAACTTAAAATACTCTATAGATTCCACTGTATTATCTATGCCACTTGTAGTAACTTTCTAGATATGAACTCTAATTTATGAGAAAAATATTCTCTTGTTATATGTATCATACTTAAAGCACTACAAGAGTCTTACCACCTTGAAACAGGTGTTCAACTATGATCTCAAATGTATTTTCAAAATTTTACAACTAACAATAAAAAAATCATACATACCAATCACAAAAACTTGAGTTTAGGTATATATACATACACATATATATGAGCAAAATTATTTCATTTAGATAGCAGATTTTTCAAGACAAAGTAAAAGTATGTTAGAATATTCCAGATTTTGTGGAATTATCTTTGTAAAGAACCAAATTAATACTTAGAACATCACAGTAATCATTGTAATGAAAGCACCATAGTATAAAACCAAGTATCATTTTAAATTTACTTTATGAATGTAATCTTATAAATGATTTTTTAAATTTAAAGGCATCTGTATTTCAAAAAGTAAATTACAGGGCTGGGGATATAGCTCAATGGCATAAGCGCCTGCCAGGCAAGCGCAAGGTCGTGAGTTTGATCCCCAGTACCGCAAAAAAACAAACAAACAAGCAAATAAGTGAATTACATATCCATCTTTTTAAATCCTCAGGGACCAAAGATTCTCACCATTATGTGAAAGCAGCAGCTGACTTCAATAAAATTCAGAATAGGCCCTTTCTGTTTAGGCCTCTACTTTCATTCTATGCAAGATATTGCTTGAATTTCTATGAGAGACTTTGGAATCATCAAAAACTAAACATATTGACTAAGAGCCTATAATGTGCACAGGCTCTGTATCTATGCCGAACATCCAGAGTGTGGAAGGATGACAGCCGGAGCCTAAAGAGACGGGGGACAGGTCAGGGAAGGCAGTTGAATGTGCCCACATCCATGGCCATCCCAGATGCTGCGGACTCCAAGTGAGTTCTTTCATGATCTCATAGCAGGTACAGGCACTGCAGTGAATCCTCCACACCCCCTGTAATGGTCTCCCTCAAACTGGCTCCATCAGGGATCGCTCACTCTCACTTACCTCACCCCAACTAAAGAAACACAGTAGCCTCTAGTAAATACTCCTGCAAGTGCTCTTTCTAATAAAACTCATGCAAATGTCAATTTTTGCCCCAAGGTAAAGATAACTATTTGATGAGAGAAACAAATATTTAGCGAAATTTGATAATCTGAAAAACCTTGCCTACATTTTAAATGTTCCATCCCCCCCCAAATAAATAAATAAATAATCTGCTTGCAGAGGCTGTATTTTTCCTCTTTGTGACCTTTATTTTTGTTTGCCCATTTCCTTATTATCTTTTAGGAAACTGTTTCTAGCATTAATTTGTTTATTCTAAATCTGATGGCAAAAATCCATCAGAATTATTGCCCAGACTCACTGGTGCCCATGAATATGATTCTCAGGATATTAAGAGGAAATCAAGTTTTTGCTATTTTTGAACTGCCTTGACATTAGCAGCTATCATTTAGAAACTGTCAGAAATCAGCCAGCATAAAAAGGAATGTTAGCAGCAGCTGAAAATTAAACTCTGAATCTGATAGTCATTAGTACAGACACAGTAGCTAAAAAAACAATACCCCAGGCAACCACTCTTTATACTTATGATAAAAACATACTTTCATGTCCTTTTGTAACCCACACAATATTAAGTAGGAAGAACCCAAGCAACTGCTCCCAAGCTGCATTAGACAGGGAAAGGAAAACAACATATTTAATAATATTGCATGGGATGTGCTATGAAGACTTATTTTTTTTTCATGTTAGTGGAGGATCCATTTCTACCCTGAATGCCAAGGAGGGTATGAGCCCTCCTTACCAAATGCATTATAAAAATGTCCATTCTTATAGATCAGAGACAGAGCACTTCAGAGAAAAGGGATCTAAAAACCATACAACCATGGCTAGCATCCCTTTCTGGAAGAAATCTAAGAACTCTTTAAAAATGCAGTCATGAGTATGAACTTGGTGTCTCAAATAGGCATTTAGTAGACTAAAACTTAGATATAAGCGCCCTTAAAAACCAAGTAAACTCACCTGGAGCACACATCTCTGAAGCACTCAGAATCTACACTGCTTTTCTTACAGAGGCATAAATGCAAGTCAGTGAAGGAGGAGAAAGGTTTTATTTCTTTGAGTAGCAGATGAGGGGTCACAGGAAAACTGACCCTCGAGTTGGGCTTCTAAAGATGAATGTGATTTCACTGTGGTATAGGGAAAAAGGAAAATTCATTCCAGCAGGGGAAAGAGATGAAAAGACACTGTTATGGTGTGTGTCTGCATGTTCCCTCAAAGCCTCATGCAGTCATGTGGCAGCTTTTAGAGTTTATGATTGACCCATGATCCAATGTTGGGATTATGCGTGTAAGTGCTACACCCGTCCTGGGGTGGATAGTTTGCATATGTAAGGGAGAGGGAGAGGCTGCCTGCCTGCTCTCCTCCACTTTGCTCTTTTTGCTTTTGTTGTCTTCCGTTGTCATGAACGGTTGCCTTGTGTCATGCGCCACTCTGCCTTGGAGCCAGCTGAGTATGGACCGAAACCTCCACAGACTGTGAGCTAAAGAAACCTTTCCTTCCTTAATTTTGGGTGTCAGGTATTTTGTCCCAGCAATGAGAGAAAAGTAACCAAACCAGACACTCAGTCCAGGATGAAGGGCATACATCTCTGAAAACAACAGAGGAATCACACACAGCAGTTATGTTCAGGGTCTGCGCAGTGGTCTGGGATGAAGCTGGAAATGTAAGACAGTCTGCATACAAAGTTCTGGGACTATCAAGGCTGAAATTTATCCTACTGTAAATGAGAACTCTGAACAATTTTGAGGACACTGACTTAGCTCTTCTGGTATCTATGTTTCTCTCTAAGACAAGTAGCTTTTTGTGGGCTTCCAGTATTTTCTCCTTAGGAGTAGAAGAGACATATTTTTAAAAACTTACAAATTAATATGTAAGTTATATCTTACACTGGTTAGACAGCTAAAAAGAACTTGCTTATTGATCAGTGAATCTCCACATCGGTTATTATATCTCTTTAACCAATCTTCACTGACAGCACAGAAAGCTGGGCAGGCAACAGTGCAACCAAAGGCATCAGAAAGACAAGCCATCCTGGGAACCAAGATAGCCAATTTAAAAGGCAGAGTTTTTAAAAATTTATAAAGGTACAATTTATAAAATTTATTGGTTTTGATTGCACATGTGAAGGAGAGCACAGTTTTGTAACCCAAATGAGCAGGTAGAGGATGGTGCTTCCATAAAGATAAGACAGGCCTTGAGGAGGAAGAGGTGTGAGGTTTAAGGTGAATCATTGCGGGGTACTTTGATCTCAAATCACCCCTGTAACTTTCATAGGGAAACAGCCAGTGTGAGGATCCTACTTAGGAGGAGTCAGGCAGGGAAGTTGGCAGGCCAAGATGTTTGCTTGAATTTCAAAGTTTTCTCTTGCTATCAGGAATTGTGTCTCTAACTAAACTGCAAACCCAACCAGAATTTTTATATATCTCTCCTCTCACCATGCTTTAAGCATCTATTCATTTATTTCCTTTGTAGATATTCCTGAGCGCCTACAACTTGTCAGGCATTTTTTCTTATCTGGGGGTACAGTAAACAAAGAGACAGTTTCCCAGTTCACACGAAGAGGCTCTTCCCAGGGAAGACTGACAAAGTCAAGTAAGTAATAAGCACATAATACAATCTCCAATAGGATAAGTCTATTGAAGAAAAATAAAGCTAAGAGGGAGAGGGGGAAGGATTCTTTAAACTAAATATTTATGTTACAGTTGAGATTTTAGCCAAGCACTAATTAACAACTTTTCTCCTAGTTTTTCCACTGCAGATAATAATATCTAAAAGCCAAGTGGATTATCTCTCTCAAGAAAAAAGTCCAGTCAGATGAGATGGACTGGCGGTCCTCTTTGGTAAACATCTTTCATCTCTAGGTTGAGAGCAGTGACCCCCAATTTAGTTATAGGATAACCGTGCTCCTGAGTGTGTAGAACAGTCCCTAGCAGGGCCCCTAGTTACATAGCGAGGCAGAAATCTACATGAAAATAGTGAGTGTGAGACAAATTACACTTAAAACTTTAACAAGTAATTACAATCTTTATCAGAATGGAACATGTTTTTTTCTTTCATCAGTTTATCGTTTTTAAATTTTTTTTAAATATCCAGGTGGTACAACAAAATTATTTTTTAGCAAGATCATCACTAGGACACATCATGCAGTTCTGCATGAAGTGGATAAAGTTACTCTGACGTAGAAGCACATGAAAACACAAAGTAAAGAAAGATGGATTAAAGCACAGCATCGCTGAGCTTCCTTCCAGAGAACACGCTCCAAGCAAACTTGTCAGGAAAAATTATTGGCGTCGTATTAGCTGAACGCATTTCTCCACTTGTCAGCGGACTCATAATGTAATACAAAGAATGACAATGTAATTATATGTACACTCATGTTGGGAATGTGTCAGAGATGTGCTTTCAAAGGCAATTCCAACACGCTATTATGAGGTACAGCTACCATACAAGAGATCAAATCTTCCTAGGTTTAAAGATTGATGACAGTGATAAAATAAATGCCAGTACTTAATAAACCTATGTAGCTATGAGGAGGCAGAAGTGTTTCTGCATGTGCTAAGCTATGGCTTCTCCTTCCTTCTGAAACAATCTCTTCCCTTGGCTTCTCAAAACTCTGACTGCACTGATGTCTTCCTCTCTCTGATTATTTAGCTGCTGTTTCTGTGAGCTCATTCCCTTCTACCTAGCCTATAAACACTGCCATTCCTGCAGGTCTCATTCAAGATCTACTTTTCTTTTTTCCCGTTGAGCACCCCATTCATTCTCTCCCTCATTCATTCCATCCAAGTATGTACTGAGCACCTTCTGTCAGCACTGTGTATGTGCTCATCTCTGCACAAAACATAAAACTCTTGATTGCAGAGAATGTACACTGTAGCTGGCTTTGATTACCGTAATATACTGTTGACACTTACATTTCTACCACTACTCTCTATCTCTTTCTTTGAGCCCCAGATTCATTTGCTTTCTGATTTTCTGCTGGATATTTCAGAAGCATCTTAAATTCAACACGTCCTAAGTGGAACTGGTCAGGTGGAGAATAAATGATAAGTCTAGGGTTCTTCACCTCGAGAATGACATCAACTTTCTTCTAAAACATAAAAACAGAAATGGAGCCATCCTGGCTTTATTCACTTCATCCATCAATGTCAATCCATTTCTCTCCAACACCACCGCCACTATCTCTATCTCAACTGCTTCATCTCTCTGGGACCTTAGCAGGGTGTCTCCCTGTAATACTCTTCCCCCACTCCAATTCTCCCCAGCCAGAAGATGCTCCAATAGGAAAAATCATGTCTACCTCTTTAAGAAGATGACCAAAATTCCAGTCGGAGTCCACCAGACCCGGCTTGATTTCACTCTCCTTTACTTCTCGCATCTCTAGGAGTGTTTTTCTTTTGTTTGTTCGCTAGTCAGTGAAGAAGCTTTCTTTCTGACTCTTCAACACACCAACTGCTGCCCAAATGCAGAAGAGCTGTGGTACACACTACTGCATTCCCTTAGGCTTCTAATTCCTACTTTGCAACCCAAAGGCCACCTCCTCATACAGCGGCATCAGGTGGTTATTGGTGTAATAATAAAAGCACACCGGAGGTGGCAGGCCTGAAACAGTGCACACTTCCTCTCAGCTTGGAGGCTGAAAATCCAAGATCAAGGCATTTGCAGGATTCGCTTCCCCTCAGGGCCTCTTTGGGTGGCTTGCAGATGACAGCCTCCACAGAGCCTCCGCAAGGCCCGAGTCTCCACACGGGCTTTTCTCTGTGTGCAGGTAGCCTTCATCCTTCCTATCTCCTCCTTCTCATAGAAGTGGGGCATCAGTCCTGTTGGGTGAGGGCTCTGTTCTTATGATGTCATTTAATCTTAATTACATCACTGAAGGCCCTATCTCCAAATACGGTTACATTGGGAATTAAATTAATTTTACATTTGCGGGGAAGCATTTCAGTTCATAAGAGAACTTTCACGTGGCTTCCCAGGTTGGAAGTAGTACCCTGTTATCTGTTCTCTTAATGCTTTGTATTTGTTCCAACACACTTTCCATGGTTTTTAATAACCAACAGTGTTCAGCATTTTTTATCACTGTGATCTCCTCACCTACCATCTCTTCCTCATCCAATCCTCTGGTTAATACCCCAATATGCCAGGCACTGCCTGCATAGAATTCTCTTCTCATGTTAGGACAAAACCACTCTCATTCGTCTCTCTGTTGAAATCACCCACTGCAGAGGCCTCCCCTGAGCTCTGTGACTCAAAACATTTTATCCCCAACTCAAAATTTTCTGTGCTTTTACATAGGTTTATTTTCCTTCATAGCACTACTTCCCCTCACAGTGTCTTTAACTTGTTTATTTGATTACTGCCTTATTTGCTTACTAGAATGTAAGCGTCACATGCTCAAGAACTCTATGCCCCCAAGTCTAGCACAGATCCAGAACACAAGGGGCATTCAAAGCACATTCTAGACTGAATTAATTGAGTATGTGTATCTGTATGGCTGTTTCACTCCTATCTGTTGGCTATACCAGTTTGGAATCTCTATAATACAGGAAAAATGTCTGTTGGGCTCATCACTGTCTGAATCTTCCTAGTGGCTGGTGCATGGTATTTTTAGTCAGTATTTGAATCAATATTGTCTAAATTTTAAAAGTACAAAACTAGTGAAAGTTTATAGAGAACATCTTGAAACAATTTGCAGAGACGTTGTAGTGTTTCTAGCTATTTCATAATTCATTTGGGTTTATAGGGGTACACCCTCAGTTTAAGCCTGTCTTTTCTGGGCCAGATCTCTATTAAAGACTGTAAAACTCCCACCAGAGTGCTGTGAAAATTATAGAAGAAAGAGAATGAGAGTATTTTTATTTCTAGAAATATTTCTTCTGTAAGGACCAAGTTCAAGCCCAGAGGATCATCTGAATGGTACTGTAGTTCACCAATGAATGGAATTCTGGCATCCAATTATTTGAATGTTTTATATAGACAAATGATCATGTTGAAAAACAAGGCAATAAAAGTACACAGTTAGACTCCTACACCAAACCAAGTATTATTAAGGAATTAGATATGTTTTCTGTGCTTGATTTATTTTTAGAGAATCTTAAAAAAAAGAAAGCTGACCAATATTACATTTAGATTATTTACTATTTTGGAACTGATCAAAATACAGATGCAACTTAATAAAAATGAGATATGTAACATTTGCAAATTCTTACAGAATTGTGTTCTTTCTCTTCCAATATATCCTGGTAGGAGTCTGATTGCTTGTTGAAAAGTACATAAGCCAAATGAGTAATAACACCCACTGCTTTTTGATTTATTTCTCCACCTAGAGGAAAGTTTGAAAAAAAAGTATTTGTTTAATAAGCTCATAAGTAACCTTATTTTTCTTTGCCATAGAGTAAAATTCCAAATGATTTTATGTCGTTAAGAGCATCTCAAAGATTCCTTTTTATATGTCAAAATTTTTCCAAATTTTTTACACCAACTCCTTTCATTTCCATATCTTAATACATATAAAATATATCTTAAAATGAGCAACTACTTGGAAAGAAATCAAAACCATGAATATTTTGTCATTTAGTTATACTTAAAACTTAAGCAGCAACAAATACATTGGCATAAAAACAAAACCCCAGCAGGGCGTGGTGATGTACACCTAGAATCCCAGCACTCCGGAGGCTGAGACAGAAGGATTGCCCCAAAGTCAAGGCCAGCCTGGGCTATATAGTAAGACCGAGGCTAGGCTGAACTACATAGCAAGACCTTGTCTCAAAAAAACAAAGCAAACATACAAAAAACCAACCAAATAACTTCCCCCTAAAATCTGGAACTTTATTGTGGGAAGTCATATGAGTAAAGGTAGAGGCTGGTGAATAGCACAAACTAAAGGATAAATTTAGCAAGAATAAAGATCCCTGCTCTCAAAGGATCACGATAGTCTTTTTATGTTCTGATAAATACAGTGTAGACTAGTTTGTCTTTGAAATTTTGGGGTTGGAAGGTTAAAGAACTCAAATCACCTCTGGCTATCTCTGGAACATTTCTTTGATCTTCCATAAATAGTAGAAAGAAAAGAAATCCATATTTGTGTCTGATTGATGAATCCATAGAACTTCTTTCTTTTGATGAAATATGTAAGATCTTTGATTATTTACAATCAAATGCACCATCCAGTTCAGCAGGATTTCTTCACCTTAGCACTCTTCATATTTGGGGAACAATATAAGTTTCTTCTGTGCCTCGTTTATGGTTTAGAGACACCCCTGGCTTGTGTTCAATGGACAGCAATAGGACCTCCTTTTTCAGTTTCAATGACCAAAAATGTCTTAATTCAATAATCAAAAACTGCTAAAAGTCCCCAGAAAGACCAACATTATACCTGATCTGGAACTACTGACCTACAGTTTTCATAATGATCTCTGCAATCTACTAAGTGTATGCTATGAACACCCATGTCTCTCCGTGTTCCGTGTGGAGATCATGGCTCTTTGTCTTAAAAAGCTGAGTCCATTGTGAAGATGTCCTCGCTGGAGAACAGCAGAAGGCCTTCTCACTGTCTAGACGTCTATACTGACAAGCACTGTGTCAGTGATTTACACAGGAGCCCTGAGCGAGCTTCGTGTAAGGCATGCCTTGGAACGGGCTTGAAGGTCAGGGTCAGAAGGGTATTGAGAGACAAAATTAAGAGAAAAATACATTCCATGGAACGTGGCAAACATATTAAAGGTCCAAAGTAGAACACAGTGAAGCAACAGTGAGAGAAATGGTGAAAGACGGGGTGAAGAGAATTCCATAGGAGCCTTCAGAAAGTGTTACTTTGGAGCTAGGATAGGATGTCAGAGGGTTCTGGGGTCAAAGATGTAATTAAGTAGACAGTGGTTTTCCTAAAAACTATGGCTGAGACTTAGAAGATGGTATTGCTTTACTTGAAGATGGTCCTATGGCACTTGATTAGCAGTTAACAACAAGATGATGGGAAGAATCAAGAATGAGACTGCAGTTTTAGGACTGGCTACGGAGAACTGGCGGGATATGGTGAAAGGGCTCCATTTGGATCAGGGCTGGATTCTTGACTCTGCTTCCTGATGGTGTAAATGCCCGTGTGTCAGCCATGGACCCTAAACATTTGACCCTTTTTCTGGCTAGTTAATGCAAACAGAATCTTTTTGATTCAAGTTTATTAAGTTACAGGTCTGCTCAAAGATGAAGCAGGTATGTAAAAATTAAAATTGCTGTCTACTTTATATTCTGTTCTAATTAACTATGATCAGGTTAATATATAACTGCAATTCCAAGAGAGTCAAAGACCATGAAATAAGTTGAATATCTGAGCATTTTATCTTGGCTATAATTTTTCTCAGGAGTTGCTAGTGGATGGTTTGCAATATTTTCCACTTCAATTAACAGACATAAACTTCATTTCCTTCTGAATCTAATTATAAAGTATAATGATGTCATTTTCAAATTCTGAAATAAACATAAATACATATATAATCAAAAGTTGGATAATGCCTACAAGTAAGGCCACAATGGTCACACACAACTTCTATTATCAAGATAAACTGACGCTAATTTACATTAACTTAATTAAGGCCTTCTGCCTTGACACTGAAAAAGAGTATCTATCAACACGGGTTTTTTTTTAGTCGGATAGGGCACATTACTGAGATTCAGAATTCCACAGGGAGGAATGGAAATGTTCAATACTCTTAAAAAGGCAAAGACTCTATGGCCATGCCTGCAAATATAAGAATCTTTTGTAAAGGAAATAACTGTCATTCACAATTGGAAACCCTGATTGGTATATGTTTCTCAATTGACATACATACATTCATATAAAATCATAGTTTGTATGCTAAATTCGTCTGATATCTCTGTTCCCAATACGGAAACCAAGAAACAGCAGATTCCAGTGTGGGTGTCTTCATGCATATGAATATGAGGAAGCACAGAAAATTATTATATGTGTTTTAAGTATCATTCTTTTCATACAAATGGTGACACTTTATAATGACCAGGTGTGGATTACTACAGAAAACTATTCTGTACTTTTCTTTTTATAAAAGTTTGCAGCAATGATGTTTTCCTTTTTGGTTAAATTATGCTTTGGCTTTAATTTCGTTACTTAGGAAGTTATCCTGATGCTTTCAAAGCTAGCATAACACCACTTTAGGTTGCCACAAGAGGAATTAACTAAAACGGTCTAGTGCTTAAAAGAGTAAATACATTCACTCATTTACATAAACTAATATCAAGAAGTAAATGGGGGAGCTAGGGATATAGCTCAGTGGCACCTCCCTGGCAATGCAATATCCTGAGTTCGATTCCTGGTACCAAAAACAGTAAATGGGGATGGGAAGAATAAAGCAAACGGTTATGACTAATATTCATAAACTTATTAAAAAGTGAATAGATACACTCACAGTTTTACTCAGTTTTCAATTACCAAGATATGCACTTATATGACTATAATATAACATGCATGCTACATATTGTAGAACCCATAAAGAGCCAAGGGCAAAGTAAGGCCACTGTCTTTGTGGTTCCTTTATGGTTCATATGTATATCCGCATATTTATGTGTTTGCTTGCATTTGTTCAGGTCCAGCTCTTTTCACTCTCCCAGGAATGCAAATCTCTGAGGACTGGCAGTTAGAACTCATCTCTCCCTCCTGACAGTGTTCTAGAGTTTCTCAGGAAGGGAAGGCACAAGGAAAACTTCTAACAGATGAGTGATTTACATTGTTTTGATGGTTTACATTTCAGTTGGTACCAGGAATCGAACTCATGACCTCATGCTTGCCAGACAAGCACTGTGCCACTGAGCTATATCACCAGCCTTCAATTTCAATTGGAACAAGGTATTTTATAAGATTAAATGTATTAGACTATTTTTAACTTAAACCAAATGTATCCTGTCCATGTCACAGTTTTAGTGAGGCAGTGTCTATGCTTCTGCTTTAAAGAGACAATACCTAGATTTATGATGGCTAATAAAGTGCTTGTGTTTTGAACCACTCAGTAAGTCATATCAAAAAAGAAAAATATAACTACATTAGGAGTGGCATTTTAACTAAGTTTAATTTTTATATTGCTTAGTATTTCTTATTTCTGCTGCCTCATTTAACCAAAATTGCAAGGTAGATTAACCAAGCTTTAAACCTTTATCAAACACTTATTTCCCTGCATCTTTACAAATGCAATTCCTCCTTTTAATAGCTATTATTTATTTTGCTTAACTTTTCACATAATGACTCAACTTTTGGTAAGAGCAATGAAAAATAATAATTTCATAGCCTTATTTTGATTATTCATTTCAGGGAACTTGTGTCAGACTAAATTATAGAAATTAAGCTAAATCCAAGATTAAAGTAATCAAGGTATAAAATCCTACAGGTCTTTTGGGTTCAAAATAACATCTGCTTCTCTAGGCATATCTTTAAGATAGTCACATTTAAGATATTTCAGTATTTCGATCTGAAACTGTCTGTCTTTTAAGAAAGCAGAGTCTCCATGAGGAAATAACGTGTATTTTTTTACTCTGTAGGGGCAAATCTACCTTCTATATCTTAGCAAAGTATGTCTGTCCTATTCATACTTATTATTACTGAAAAATATAGTAAATGGATCCACTGTGAAGACATCTATAGTCTGGCTTTAGTTTCTGCTGAGTCTTACTGATGACAGACCCACAGTGAATTCTAACGGTCCAGGATCTCTGGACCAAAGTGGGTAAGTGGTTACTAGGATACGCCAAGATGCAAGTATCAAGAAAGCCACCACCTCCCTAAGTGGTTGAGGTATGGCTGGGCCTTGGACTCAAAAACCAAGACAGGCATATCAGGTAGAAGATACAAACTGAGCAAAGGCAGAAAGGCAGAAGAAAAAAAAAAAAAAAAAAAACACAGAAATTTTTAGAAAATGCTGACTCGTTCAATTTATTTGGAGTAAAGACACCATGAAAAAAATCAATCCAGAAATAACTGCAAAGGCAGGCTAAGCTACTGTATGCACAGCAGAGCACCTCCATATTACTTAACTGAGTGTATATCATGAAATTTACAACTGCATCTTTTATGTAATCGTTCACACATAATAGCATTATAGTCATCTTTTAAATGCAATAAATTTTATGTAGAGCAGGACAAAAGGAAAGAAATAGCATCTTCAATGTTGTATTACCTGATTATATAAAGATCAAATAATAGTATTCCATGTTTAAAATGGTATGTTATATTTACCGAATGGTAATTCTAAGCAAAGGGGAAACTTTACATTTTATACTAATAGAAGTAACTTTTCATCATATAATTATTTTTCAGGAAAACTAATATGAAATGTTCACAAATGAAGAGCAGATGCATAGAAATTTTAAGTTCATAATATATCCCATTTTTGTTAGGAAGCAGCCACTCAAATTATGAAATTGCTATTAGCACATTTCATTCTCTTTGTGATTTTTTTTAATTCTTAGTATTATAATAAACAGAGAGAGAGACATAATGTTAGTTGCCTAAAAGAATTCGTTAAGCACCCCTTGCATGCATCTCTGCAGAGTTCTCATTGGGTAATTTTCAGGAAATTAGAAAAAAATGGTACCTTACAAAGAACTAAAATATGTGTGCTGTGAATGTAGTATTTATATACTTAAATCATAAGCTTGCAAATACTTCAGGTTGATCTTTATAGATTTTAGGAAATCATTTTTTTTTTTTTTTTGGTTTTTCTCCGGTACCGGGAACCAAACTCACGACCTTGCACTTGCCAGGCAGGCGCTTTTGCTGCTGAGCTAAATCCCCAGCCCCTAGGAAATCATATTTTGAAAAGTAGTATAATATGACTCTCCTGCTCCCTTCATAAGTATACGGAGAAAGACTTATAATTACATACATTTTAAAAAGGAAAACAGGAAATGATTCTGAGAAAAACCTAATGATGACAATTAAACATATCTGAAAAGGTGAAGCTCAACCCCAGAACAGAAACTATTAATATAAAACTTAAAAACATGATGAATATCTTATGTTCAAGTTGTATGTATCCAGAGATATATAAGCTAGGATTCATTTTTATTTTTGTAAAATGTTGGTTCGGTGATAATTTTTAAGGCACACAAAACGTAGCCCAAAAATTGTTAGTGTTTAAAGAAGCCCAAAGTTTGTTGATTTTTTTCCCTTCTTAAAACCCCTTAAAGAAAAATTTCTTAGAATGAGTAGTATTAAGGTTTTATAGGAACAACAAATCTATCAAATGTCCTCAGCCTTGGTATTACTTCCTTTTTAGCACCATGCACATTCTTACAACTTAGCTGAAAATTAAAGCACATCTAACAAATCTAATCTCATACATGGAAACATATTTTTAAAAATTCGGACCAAATGAAGACATATCTAAAAAAAAAAAAGCACAGTACGTTTAAACCACCTGAACTTGCTGCTTTAGACTGGGCTGATTCTTTGCAAATCCTTCTTTGCAAGAATTTCAGTCTGTGATTCTGGCCAAATAAAATATTTTTAAAGAAATCATTTAACTAGCTATTTTCAGCTCCATGGTTTTGCTGGATTGGCATGACATTGTTCTGGGCCTTCGAAACTCAACAATCTCCTGGGGGAAATGAATGTCTTAACAAATAATCACAAAACAACACACTAATGCAGTAATCCAGAGAAGTCCAGTAATCCAGACCCAAAAGCCATCTGATCAGTGTCTGCAAGACGTGACATGGCAGCTGAGTCTATGAGGGGAAAGTGGAGGAAAGGGAAGTAGAGAAGTACTAAGGGGCATCATGGGCCAAGGTAGATGCTGGGGAGTGTAGGGCACGACGGCATGTTCAGGGTCTTTGTAATGGGACCAGGATCTTAGAGAGGAAAGCTGCATGTGTCCAGAAGTATGGACTGCCCTGATTAGAGCTTGTCCTCTGTATGCTGGATGTATGGAGCCAATGCAGCTCTCTAGCAAGGAAGTGACCTCAATTGATCTGCATCCTAAACACACAGCTTTTGTGGCTGTGCAGAGGAAAAAAAGGGAGTGCAACAATCCAGTTAAGAGACTGAATGGGAGAGTTTCAGAAGGGCCTAAGGTGGCTACATGGTGGCAGAGATGGAAAGGAGAAATAAGTCATTCACAATGAATCAAGATTGATTCCAAGGAAGTGTAAAGAGTGGATACTTCGACAGATAAGAAATGTGAATGACTTCTTTTCACTGGGATCTGCCTGAAGTGTAGCCTTAAGAAGTGAATCCATACTGCAAAGTTACATTAATTTTCCATTGCAAGGAATTCTAGAGAAATGTATACTCGCTGAGAGTGAGAACCTGTACTTGCATCTGAATGCGCTGTGTGAATGGTCCCACACGGAGGACATGAGGACAGCATCCCAGTGCATCTGATGTCATACAGTCCTCACTTCTGAGTCTTAAACTATTTCCACCGAGACCAGAACGAAACAAAGGGATTTTTGTTCCTTGAAGCTACAAACCATATCTTGCTCTACTTGAACCATAACTATTTATTGCACCATTCCAAGAATTTAATACACTTTTATCACTTGCAAAAAGATTACCTGTGTCTTAAGCCTTTTTATACGCTCCTTCAGTAAGAAAGAAAAAGAAACCTGTATTTCCTTAATCTTAGCCAATAACTCAAGAATTTTCTTGCCCATGTTTATTTCCCTTGAGCTACATGAATTGGTGATTGTATTTGATTCCTGTCTTTTATCTAAGCAGCCTTTCACATTGCTAGAGCACAGAATTTTATCTTTGTTCAACTTCACCCTCATATTATATCTTTATTGACAAATCACTTGTTTATAAACATTAAGATTCTTTTGAAAGGGTATTCTAGGACATTATGTACAAATTAAGACTACTGGTCAAGAAAACAATTTGTATTTTTTTGAATATTCTATAATCCAAATGAGCCATGAAAAAAAAACCCAACTTACTAAACCCTGTCTGTAGTAATAATATATAATGGAGTAAAATATATTAAAAAGTCAAGAATATTATTTTTCTTCCATATGTATGAAATATAAAATAGCTAGCTATAGAACTTATAATATGATTTACAAAATTATAAAATTTGTTATTAGTTCTGTGATTCACTTTACTTGCAAAATGAATATAACATTTGGTACTTGTAGAAAGAAAAGAAAATGGTCTAAAGCAATATTTTAGAAAACAAGTAGAGTTGTTTCAAAGGGCCTTGAATTGGAGTAAAAGCCTTAAAAGTGTGAGTTTCAGGTAACCTTTCCATGCTCAACTGTATAAAAACTTTGCTAATTGCTTTAGTAAAATTTCACAAATATGATAGATTTCATGAAACATTGTTTTAGCTTGAGTTGGTATCTAATAAACAGCACCTTCCACAGAGTCCACAACATTATATTTTATTAATCTCTCAAGCGTCATTTTAGTAACTGAAGGTACTAGAATTCTCAGCTTATATTTTTGGTATTAAAGACTCACCCAGAAATTCTGTTGTATGTCTAATATGAATGAAAACCATGAATGAATTTAGTAAAATGTAATGTAGTTGGATGATACAAGAATGAAGCAATGTGATTTGTTCTTGAATTTACAGGGTATCTGATAATTCTAGATAGTAACATTTTATTTGCACCTGGCTGGTTAAATTAGGAAAAGTACCTCCGTAGATGTTTGGTTGAGCTGTGGATTTGCACAGCCAGGCAGTGTCAGTCTTTCAGCCTGGAGACCACGGTGGTTAAATAGAAAACCCTCCCTGAGAATTCCTGCAGATTCTTAGCTTGTATTTTGTGCAAGGTTCCCAAGAGCAGGTTGCAGTCCTTTCTCTCTTCTCAAGGAAGCATAGAAGACTGTAAGGCAGTGGATGAGATGCTGTTTTAGGAGTAATCGTCTACCTGCCAGAACTCATAGATTAAAAAGTCTTTTGTACACGTGAGCTTCCTTATTATACATTTTCCTGTTAGGAGTAAAACTAATTGTGACACACTTAGCAATTGGCACAAAAGTTGAAAGTCACAGAATCTGATACTGTCCTAGAATGAAACCCTCTCTCTGACCTGCTGAATCTTAAAAATTAAGTAAATAAAATGAATGGCAAAAAATTGAAAGGCCCATGGTAGGACAATGACAACAAGGACACAGTTATCCTGGAAAATTTTGTATGAAGAATTTGGAATAAAACTTAAGAAAATGTTATAGCTATTTAGCTCTTGGGGTGTACAAAAGGCTTGGACCCTGAAATGAAACAATGTGGGTTTGCCAATTATTACTGTATGAGGTAACTGTACTTTAAGAACTGAAATGTTACTAATAATTTCTGAACATAATAGCAATATACCAAAATATGTTGATTATTAAAATAGTTCATTTTAGTACTTTATATTTACTGACTGATCACTCTATGCTGTTTTAAGTACTTTAAGAAATAATCTCATTTAACTCTCAAACAAGCCTGAGCAGTAGATCTAACTCTTATTCCCTTTTTAAAGATGAAAAGGTAAAAATAAGGAATAAATAATTATGCATAAAAAGTAGGTGTAGTGCATGAAAAAGCTAATGGTAAAGTAGGTTCAGTACATGTTAACTATTTTGCTCACAGAAGTTTAATCCAACAGTGCAATCAATGAAGAGTACTCTCAGATAAAAGTACTTAATCCTAATCAAAATTAACTTAATTTTCAAATTAACCCAGTTCAAATTAGTCATTTTATCTCAACATAAAGTGGCTAAGAATGAAAGTCATGCAGTCAAGAGATTCTCATATTAAGTAAAATTTCAACTCATTACATTATCAATTCTTTAATAGACCATCATTTTCTCAATGTCATTTTTATATAGCTCATAATGAAGTGGGGTATTTGGCAGTCTTTTAATTACCCCGATGACATAAGTAGGCAAGGAGGATAATGTAGCTTTCATAGTAAAAATAGTAATTTTTGAGGTCCGCTGAAGAGACAAGAAAGGTTTTATTCAGCTGATATGAATAAAGGAAATGCTTAAATCCTTTTTGGTCACCGGCACAGTTCGAAAATCTCTAAATGACAAGCTGTCAGCATCAAACCACTGATTTCATGTTTCATTGTTGGTATTTTGTTTTGTTTTGTTTTGTTTTGTTTTTTTCCAGTACCTGGAATTGAACTTACAACCTTGCACTTGCCAGGCAGGTGCTGTGCCGCTGAGCTAAATCCCTACCCCCATTTTGAACAGGGGTGCAGATTTAAATTATCTGATAAATATTTATTGCATACAACAAAGAAAGACTAATGCAATTTTCTTTTTTTCCCCTTCCTCAAAAGCTACACCTTAAAAGTGAATTTGAATCTAAAGTTTCAGAAGTCTTACTTGGTTTCTGTTCAAATAACTGACCGAAATTGCTGACCATTCATTTACCCTGTTACCTCTAGTTTTTCTAAAGAGCCACCCTACCTACAAATGTTAAAATGTCGAAATAATGTTATAATGGGTACCTTCTGGGACTTCCAGTAAGAAATCAAGATGCTCTCTAAGTATGGCATTGTGTTATTGCTAATTTTTTTTTGGCTTTTTTAATTATAGCAAATTTTGAAAAAATCTATTTCCAAGTTATTATGGAACATTTATGTTCCTTCCTCTATATAAACACCTGTTCAAATAGTGTGTTGAAAACTACATCGTTCCAACATAAACAAAAACAAAATTAGGTAAATGAATTCATTTTTAGTGATGCTTTACATATTTGAGTTTTACATATTGAAAAAAGAATGATTTTTTTTCTTAAAAATGCTGCTTTGATTACTCGTTGAGTAGAAACTTATTTGCAGCCATCTATAGATAGTCTTGAAAATATTTTATTGCATCAAGAAGGTCTTTAGTAAGAATTGATTTAAGGGGAACAACTTCATGTTTTAAAATATGCATAGAGTGTGTATTAATCAAGCTAATCAACGTATCTACTTATCAATTATGCCTGAATAAATCTGCAAGAAAGGAATCCCTTTTGTAGAGCAACAGGTAACAGTTATGACTAATAAAATGGTTCCAAATGTTGACATCAATGTAAAACTGCAGTAAGTAGAGCAATGTCTTAAAACCATAATTCATTTTAATTCTTTTGTCTTTCAACATCAAAACTTCTTTGTCACCTCCTGCCTTGTTTATTTTTAACACAGTCTAAGGAAGAAGCTGGTGCATTTTTAAAAAGTTGTGAGCTGCCAGAGTTAATGGGTGCTATATCTATCCTGCTTGGATCTCCTCTACTTCTGCATCCCATCTGCTCCCTCCACAGGTCAGACTGTACCCAGAAATGCATAACCAGGAAGCTCAACGATGTAAGGGAACAACCTAAAGGGCCAGTTAAAACAACCTTTTTATTGAAAGTCTAGTATCCATATTCTCCGAAATACTGTTTCACAGGGAAGGGTTTGCACGATGACTCTGAGGAGAACAAAATCACACAACTAAAGGCAAGCCAGCCATAGTGGCACATATCTGTCATCCTTGCTACTCAGGAGGATGAGGTGAGAAGGGCTCTTGACCTCACAAGTTCAAGACTATCCTGGTATTGAAATGCCAAGTGTCCAGTGCTAAAATTACCACCTTTCAATCTACAGAGGCACCTTTCCTTTCTTTAGGCAAGAGATGCACTCTTTGAATTTCTGGAAAAAAGTAAATTCAATGTGCTGAATCATGTTTAAAATACTGAGAGTGTGCTTATGCAAAGATGTTTGCAATTGAAAATTCAAGTATATCCCTATTTTAAAAATCTCTAATGTACTGTCTGTCTGTCTATCTAATCTATTTTTAAGTCAATGTTTTCATATGCCAGATATTTCTAAAGCAGAGAATTCCTTCAATAGCAATGATTTAAAGAACTTCTTTAATTGTGATCCACTAATAATAGAATTGCCACCAACTACTTATGTAAAACGGAATGAAAGTATGGAATACATCTTGTATATTTACTACATCACTTTTGAAGATGGCTGCTATTTCTTCTGTGACTATCTATGCAAGATCTACACATTCATTTAATACAGAAATCGATTACATAAAATTATGGTGAGTGGGGTACAAGAAAAAATAGCTTGGTTTATAAAGAGTTTAAAATGTAAACCTTTTCACACTAGATTTTATCAGATATTGTTAATATAGTTATAAAACGGTAATTTTTCTAAGACTACCATAGTTTCTTTTATGAAAATTCCATTTTTGTGGTTTATACTGTTCCATTGTTTATTTATTTCACTAATGAGAGAGGCTTAGATTATTCCCATATTTTACTATTAAAACTACCAGCGTGAACCATACTGAAAATGCCTTTGTGTACATGAATGAGGTTTCTCAAGATTGCACAGAAAGGGGGCTGGGGATTTAGCTCAGTGGCACAGTGCCTGCCTGGCAAGCGCAAGGTCATGAGTTCGATTCCCGGTATCGAAAAAAAACCAAAATCAAAAAAACAAAAGAAAAGAAAAAAAAAAAAAAGGTTGCACAGAAAATCTCCTTTTTGAATGAAAAATTTATGTAAGTTCAAACTGCCCCCCAAACAAGGGTATATATGCATGACATACACAATTTACTTCCTATATGTAGTTTATGGAAAAATTCATGTGTAGTAAAAGTACAAAAACATGCATGTGTGGAATGGATAGGAGCCAATGATCACACTCATGCAGGGATTAAGTGGAATAGAAGGTGGAGGTGGAGCTTCAAGCAATGTCTATAAACTTCCAGTTGTCTCAAAGAAAATCTATGAAAGAAATGGGGCAAAATGGCAACACCATTTTACATAAAACTACATAAATGTCTATTAGTTTCTGTACTTAAGTTTTAAAACAGAAGGAAAATGAGAAATGCGATATTATAAAGAAATTAATATCCTTTTGAAAGGGCGCTAATGTCAGGAAATACAGACTCGCTGATGTATTATTGCCCTACAACAACGATCACTCATGCGTATGATCATCTCAATAGAGAGAACCATGCAGATATGCAGCCAAGACGACAGGCAGTTCAT
Organism: Chinchilla lanigera; assembly: GCF_000276665.1. NCBI lineage: Eukaryota > Metazoa > Chordata > Mammalia > Rodentia > Chinchillidae > Chinchilla > Chinchilla lanigera. The sequence goes on along the minus strand of NW_004955488.1, from coordinate 7,479,979 downwards.
CAGATGGTCTGCACAGGTGTTCTCTCCTTGGGTCCTCAAATCCATCATAGGAGGCAATCAGAGCAGCGTGAATCTCGATATCGCACGTGAGGAGATGATGCTCAGCAAGCTTCACTGATTTGCTGGTAGACAATTATACAGGAAATCACAGCCCAAGTCAGCACTAGAGCTCAGGGCTCTTTCATGGGCCAGTGTTTTCTTTTCTTCTAAATATACCATATCAAGTCTTTGTATCTTTCCATCCATGAGCAAAAAAGCCAGGCAAAGAAAGAGGATGGGTGTGTTACCACGCCGTGTCTCCGGGCCAAAATAATAGAAAGCTTTCATCATGCAGCAAGTGTATCTGAAGACCAAGCCTCCTGCCCAGCCGTTGGGGTCACACCGCCTGCAAGCCTCTCCCAAGGTCACCCCATGAATGCTCTATCTGAGAGGCACAGATGTAGTGCGTTTCTTGGATACTATTTCTCATGGAAACTATATACTGTAAAGTATGTTAGAGAGTAATCACCAGAAATCATTAGCCAGATTTTACACAACAAAAATTTGTGATTTCTCCCTACATCCTCAGCAACTGTGCAGCTTTTAAAGGAACCTGGCATGGGGCTGTCTTAGTTTCAGCTTGGCAAAAGGCAGCTGGTATTTGTGTATCATGGCCCAAAATAAGAAATTAAAACTAAACATTTAAGTTAATCAGTGTTCTCCAAAAATCAGTGAAAAGAATAAATAAAAGAGAAGCACGGGGTCCTGACACATTGAATAACTAAAATATCTGAAGTTTTATGTCTGTCTTCAGCAATTCTACTTTTAACACGGAGAACCAGTTGTGAAATAACTATGGTTTTTAAGAAGGACAGAAAGTAAAGTCTTAGTACCAGCTAATATAAATGTCTCCGCATGAAATCAGTGTGGTGCAAACCTTAATTCCTCTTCTTACGAGCTCATAATTAGGATTCAATAGAAGCAATTAAAATAGTCACTTCTCTGAAATTGTTTAGGTGAAGTCCTGACCTATGGTGATACAATTTAAACAACCCATTGTATCTAACCTTACAATTCTATGATTGGGGCTTCCTTTATTTCTGTGTGATTATTTTAATTTTTCTCTAATATTTTCCTTTATGCCCTCCAAAGAAAAACTTCTACTCTGCTTGTTTTTCTTCTCTGCTCCCCCAAAGAATCCTTTAATCTGATTCACATTTCTTTTCTAACATGCCTCCTCAAAATCTTACATAATGAACCCAAAGAGCACAAATCTTCTAATGACCTAATTGCCAAATCCACCGTACTTTTTCAATTTTCATTCTATTTAACCTCTTAGGGCTGGGGATATAGCTCAGCGGCACAGTACCTGCCTGACAGGCACAAGGTCCTGAGTTCAATTCCTAGTGCCCTCCTCAAAAAACTGTGCAATCATATCCTCTTCGCCACACTTAATGCTCCTTGTCAATTCTTCTATCTCATCATACTCCCTTCATTTCTGAGCAATTCTCCTGATTTCTAATTTGCTAAACATTCCTTTCTCACTTGCTCTTTTTCCTTTTATCTTCAATCACACATGCTTCTGAGGACTCTTCCCCTCTTCATTGTCTTATTTTTCATGTTTTTGCTTAGTTTTCTCACCCATTTGGCTTTACTTCTCCGTAAGTTGGCAACTTATAAATGTACACCTTGAAGTTTTATGTCTTCCTTGAAAACCCAAGCCCAATCCATTCTCCATATTGCTACTAGGACTTTTCTTTTTTAAAATGCGATGGCAACTTTGACATGGAAGAAGTGCAAATTCCTTAGCATTCTGCACAGATCTCTCTCTCTCTCTCTCTCTCTCTCTCTCTCTCTCTCTCTCTCTCTCTAGAACATATCCTTATATCATTTTCTATTCTCAGAAACCTTCACCGTAACATAGCAGTACATCACCAGTCTTTCTTCCTTCTTGTGTCTTTGCTATATTGGCAACATTTCCATGAGGACATAAAGGCCGATAGGTAGGGTTTTCTTTCCCTTTTTTAACCAAGGTAGAAGTAGTTATTTGGAACCAAAACTTTGTTTGTAAATCTGGACTACTGAGTTGATGCCTTTCTGCAGAAGCCATTCTTAGCTGTGCCTGCTGGGTTACTCTTATTTTCATCATCATGGAAAATGTCACGAGTATTCATGCTCATATGGAAGGTATTTGCAGAGTCTTGCACACAGGAGCGATATACTAGAATCCCCAGTCCTGAAGTAAGAAACTTGTCTAGCTGGATTATTTTCTTTAATCAACAAACTGATTTCAGAAGTGGGAAGGAGAAAAGAGACATACAATGAAACAGATCAGTTGCGCCAACTTTGATAACCAAGGAAGTGAACCTGCTGCGGGCAGATGGTTCTCACACATCCTGCAAAACCCAAGTCATCCTGCAAGCTAAGTCTGATTTATTCCTTAAACATATTTCTTCCTCTGCATTCCTATAACATCTAGTTTGTAGCTTGATTATAGCTCTTAGTATATGTATCTGTAATTACTTGATTTTATGTCCATCTTCCCAATCAATCTGTGAGCTCCTTATAGATAAGCAAAACACCTGGCAGAGAACAGATGCCAAAAAGGAGTAATGAACTCACCCTTCAAGAACAGCAACTCAAAGGATACAAGCAAGAAAAGGTTATATTTAAGGATCCTTGCAATCACACTGAAGGCCATATTAAAATCGGACAATTTGATCAAAGCGACTATGAGTAAAAGTATAACACATCCTGTTTAAACTACTCTTGTTAAACCAGTGTGTTGATAAAATAATCTGCAATGACACTAGAAATAAGTGACCCTATCTACTGCCCATTTTCAAATAGCATAAAACAATTGTTGTGACACACAATATTTCTGCTTGAAAATTCAAGCCAAAAGCAATTGGCACATATATGCAACTGCAACACAATCTTATTTTTATTTGTTTCAAACTCCACTAAGAGAATAAATTGATGTCAAAAAGAAAGCCTTGCCCCAGTGAACCAAACTTAAGTCAATCAATGTTCTCAAAAAGCCAGTGAAAAGAATAAAAATAAATTTTTCCCTCTGACAGGTGTAAATATACAGTGGCCAGGACATTAGAGCATTTGTCCAAAATGCTAGGCAGTTACCAAAAAATGTGCTGATTGTAATTCTTTTTTTTATTTCCACATCTTTAATAGTCCCGTTTCTATTCCTTCCCTGATATTTCACATTTATACGACTTCCTTCTCTACAATTTAGGTCTTTATTTAGCTCACAAAGTAGGCATTATACTAAGGAGGTAGAGTATTCATCTTTTGGCGTCAGTACCAGTTGCCCCTAGCAACCACCACTTGAAGGGAAACCTTATTTTCTTCTGGTAACTCAAAATAGGACTGAAGGGTCAACTGCAGCACAATTGTAAAAGGCAGGTCTGCAACTGGCAAATTGCTCCCTATAAGCCCTCTTTTCATTTGGATCACTCTACCAACACTAGGAGTTTTGTTCACAAATATTTCATAAATCACAGGGTTTATAAACTGGTTTCCAAATGACACTCGTTAAAAATTGAACTATATGTTCCAACTTGAAATCTCCTTATGATTGAGGTTATGGAGATGAACTACATAATTTACACAAGTCTACTGTAAACAGAGATAGGTGAGTGGAATAAGTACACCTTTCAAGTAAATTATGTCAAGTACTCTGAAATTGAAGATGATTTTGAATTTGCTGGTTTATAAACTGAGGTCAAGCTCCCAAGAAATGATGCTAAGAAGCAATTATCAGCTTAAGTCAATAAATGCAATAATTAAAAAAGCTAATCATTCTGGATATTTTTTGAATTATTACACCAGAAAAGTAATATTTGCTAAGCAAAAGTTACTAGGAAAAATAAGGGATCAATCATTTGCTTTCTTTTTATACTCCTGAACACCTATATTTATATAATTTATGTGCATCTCTCTAAGTAATATTTATGTACCACATGCAACTAATGTTGTTCCTGTGAGGAATGAGAAACATGGCCAACCCTCCCACTGTGACTACTGGGATCCAAGTGAACATACAGGAAGGTGTAGAGACCCTGGCCCCTTCCATCGCTGGTATGGAGATCCAGGTAAAGAGCCTGGGAAGGCCCAGAGATGGGCCCCTCTCTTCCCTACTGCCGGGATCCAGGTGAACTGTGGAGGAAGACACAGAGACTGGCAGGAATGTCAGCCACACAGTAGGGGCCCCAACCAGGACTCACAGGATAGATGGACAGGACAAGTGGCGTGCAATTATCAAAAGCAACAGCAACAATACAAGCCATCAGGTGTTAAGTTAGGTGAGAACCAGTATGGTGCTTCGGAGGAAAAACACACAGAATAGAAGCAAGCAGGTGGAGGCTTCTGCTTTCTTCTTTTTTTTTCTTTCTTCTCATCTTTTTAATCTCTTTTCTAAAAGGCTGGGGAGAAATCCAGTCAAAGAAAACTAATCCCATTCTCCAAACCCAGAGACTAAGTTCAGAAAATCCCTTGCTTACTCCTTCATTTTTTTTTTCCTGCCCTGTTATCCAGGTTCTCAAAGCTTGTGTGATCATTTTTTGTCCTCTACCCTGGCTTCTACTTTCTTTTTAGTTATTTTTGTTTATCCACTATCTTTCTTAAATTTCCCCACCACAAGATAATGTCACTCTACCAAGGGGAAACACCTTGCATACAAGCTCCCAATTTATGATTGGTTCTGGAATGTAATTGTAGATTTTGCTCCTATGGTTAAAGGTACAAAATGAACAGTCACCACAGTTTGTGAGGGTCTAAACTGTGCTAGATGATACTGCTAATGTTAATCATACTACTTTAGCTAGAATGTCATATCTGTTTTAATCAGTGGTTCTCACTTCTGTAACAATACTGGGAAGATCTAGGGTAATAACCTCACCATGTCCCAGCACCTGAGGACTGGGGACTGAGCCAAACAGATACTAACATATCACTCTTAATTAATTGGAAAGGTAGGATGTTGGGACAGACACAAACCAAGAACCTCCTACACAGAGAAGACATAACCAAAGAAAAAAATCTTACCTAGAGAGGCCTTGATACTAGCAATATAGAGACCTACCACAAAAATTTACAAGGATCAATGCAGAAAACAAAATGAAAAGTTTTGCAATAGAAAATGACAAGACACAGGAGTAAAATGCAATCTCAGATCTCCAGCCCACCCAGAACAAGTCCAGGAGACAACGAGACAGGGAAAAATGGAAGACACACACCTGACATTTTTGAAATGATAGCAACCAAAGAAACAAATCCATGAGACTATAGAGGAAATCAGATCAGAAATAATCTCTCGGGTTAAAAAAGAAATGTCAACATTAATAAAGGAATTGCTCAGCAAATCTAGTGTACAGATAGATTTAAAAAACTACACAATGATAAGAAAAAGATGGAAACTGTGAATGATCAAGATAGAAAAGAGATAGAATACATGAAATGGATTCAAACAGATACCCAGGAAAATACAACTTCCACTGAAAGATGGCAAAACAACTTGAATAAAACTGAAGACAGACTTTCAAACCTTGAAGACAGGATCTCAGCTAGCAATCATGAAAGGAAAGATTTCTTGAAAATAACAATTCAACAGCTACAGGATGATGCAAAGTAAAATAAGATAATAACTGATGTCAATAAAAATGCAGGAATCAACAAAAATGACATAAAAGGAACAATTTGTAGAAGAAAAAGTAGAAAATTTCCCAAGTACAAGAAAAGAATCTGACATACAGCTAAAAGAAGGACACATAAATCCAATTAGTCATAATCAAAATAAATCCACACTCAGACATATAGTAAACAAGATCCCAGAAATTTAGCACAAGAACAAAATATAAAAAGCTGTTGGAGAAAAGAAATAGATCATCTATAAAGGAAAGCCCAGCAGGATCATGGCAGATTTCTCAACAAAAACCATCAGGTCAGGAAGAGATTGGAGTGAAGTATTTCAAGACTTGAAAGAAAACAACTTCCAGCCAAGACTGATGTACCTGACAAAACTATCTTTCAAAATCAGTGGGGAGAAATAAGATACTTCCATGTCAAAGAACAACTAAAGAAATTCATGACCACCAAACCAACACTACAAAAGGTACTGAAAGATATTCTAGAAAGAGATAAAATGACCACAATTCCAAAAACAACAACAGAAAGAAATTGCCAAGCAGGGCAAGCAGCAAAATAGAGGGGAAAGGTAGGGAACCAACAACAGGATAAAGACAAGCCACTACATATCAGTTATAACTATTAATACAAATGGCTTCAGTTAAACAATCAAAAAGAAAGACTGGAAGAGTGGATCAAGAAACAAAATGTAACAGTATGTTGTATACAAGAAACACATTTCACTCAAAAAATAATTCATAGGCTGAAAGTCAAAGGATGAAAAACAGCACTCCATGGGACAGGAACCCAGAAAAAAGCAGGGGTAGCCATTCTGCTTACAGACAAAGTGAATTTCAAACCAAGAATGGTCAAAAGAGATAAGGAAGATCACTACATATTTATTAGGGAAAAACTTCAAGAGGAAGAAATAACAGTCGTAAATATATATGCACCATATACGGGAGCACCGAACTATATAAGAAAAATATTCATAGACATGAAAATTTAAATAAGCAATAACACAATTGTAATACAGGACCTTAACACTCCATTATCACAAAGAGACAGATCAATTAGGCAAAAAAATGAGCAAAGAAATGACAGAACTGAACCAAACTTGTCAACAAAATGACTTAGTAGACATTTACAGAGTGTTCCACCCAACAACATTAGAATACATATTTTTCTCAGCTTCACATAGGATACTCTCTAAAATGGACTGCATACTAGCCCATAGAACATGCTTATGAAAGTGCAAGGAGTTGAAATTATCCCATAGATATTATTTGGTACAATGAAACTGGAAATTAATGACAAAAGAAACTGAAAAACCTACACAAACACATGGAAATTAAATAACAATCCCCTGAACAACCAATGGGTCACAGATGAAACTAAAGAAAAGATTAAGCAATATTTACAATCAAATGCACATACAATTTGCTGGAACCTATGGGATGCAATGAAAACAGTTCTCAGAGGAAAATGTAGAGTGGTCAATTCTCACATCATAAAAGCAGAATGAGTATAAACAAAACACCTAATGCTGCACCTCAAACTTCTAGAAAAAGAAGAGCAAGTCAAGCCCAAAGCCTATACAAGGGAGGAAATTATAAAGACCAAAGCAGAAATTAACACAACTCAGGCTAAGAAAACAATACAAATAATTAATGAAGTGTTAGTTCTTTGAGAAAACAAATAAAATTGATAAACCCTTAGCCAACCTTATCAAAAAAAAGGAAAAAAAAAGACTCAAATTTATGCCATAGGAATGAAAAGGGTGAAATCACTACAGATTCAGTGAAAATACAGATCATCAATACCTATTTTGAAAATCTTTCCTCATATAGGATGGAAAACACAGAGAAAATGGACAGATTCCTAGAAATATATGAATTATCAAAGCTGAATCAAGAAAATATAAAAATTCTGAATAACCTAATATAAGTTAATGAAATGGAAAACGTAACTAAAAACTTACCAAAAAAGCCCAGGTCCTGATAGATTCACAGCTGAATTCTACAAGAAATACAGAGAAGATTTAATGCCAATACTCCTCAAACTCTTTAATGAAATTGAAATAGAAGCAATTCTTCCTCTTCAATTTCTTCCTCTCCATAACTCATTCCTGATACCAAAACCAGGGAAATACTCAACCAAAAAAGAGAGCTACAGGCCAATCTCCCTATAAATATAGATGCAAAAATCCTCAATGAAATACTTAGCAAACAGAATGCAGCAACTCATCAAGAAGATTATACACCACGATGAACTGGGATTCATCCCAGGAATGCAGGGATGGTTCAACATATGCAAATCAATAGAAGTAATATACCATATCAACAGAACCAAAGACAAAAATCACAGGATCATCTCAATAGATGCAGAAAAAGCTTTTGATAAAGTCCAACACTCATTCATCATTAAAAAAACCTACAGAAAACTGGAATAGATGGCCTTTACCTAAATCTGATAAAAGCCATTTATAACAAATCAACAGTCAACATCTTACTAAATGGACAAAAACTGAAGCTTTCACTTTAAAATCAGGAGCAAGACAAGGATGTGCACCATCATCAATCCTATTCAATATAGTTGTGGCAACATTAACTAGAGCAATTAAAGAAGAGAAAGAAATAAAAGGAATAAGGAGAGGAAAGGAAGAAGCAAAATTATCATTATTCACAGATGACATGATACTATACATAGAAGACCCCAAAACCTCCACGAAAAGATTTCTAGATTTAATAATCAAATTCAGTAGCACAGCTGGATACAAAGTCAACAGTCAATAATCAGTAGCATTCCTGTACAAAAATGACAAACTTACTGAGAAAGGACTTAGGGAAGCCACAACCTTCACAACAGCATGCAAAAAAATGAAATACTTAGGAATCAATCTAACAAAGGAAGTAAAGCATCTATACATAAAAAATTAATAGTGCTCTGCAAAAAGAGATTGAAGAGGATATCAGAAAATGGAAAGATATCCCTTGCTCATGGATAGGAAGAATCAACATTGTGAAAACTGGCATACTCTCAAAAGTGTTATACAGATTTAATAAAATCTTGACCAAAATACCATTAGCATACCTCATAGATCTAGAGAAAACATTCCTAAAATTCATTTGGAAACAGAAGAGGATAGAATACCAAAGGCAATCCTGGGCAACAAAAGCAAGGCAGGAGGCATCACAATCCCTGACCTACAAAGCTACTGTGATAAAATCTGCATGATACTGGCAAAAAGACCTGAGGACAAATGAAACAGGTTAAAAGATGCAGGCACAACTACAACCACACTGAGCCACCTTATCTTTAACAAAGGGGCCAAACACATTCAATGGAAGAAAGCCTATTTAATAAAAGTGTTGGAAAAACTGGCTTTCCACATGCTGAAGACTAACACTAGACCCATTACCATCACCATGCAGTAAACTAAAGTCAAAATGAATCAAAGATCTAAATATTAAAACAGAAACACTGAATCTACTGGAAGAGAAAGTAGGTAGAAATCTTGAAGACTCAGAGGTAGGCAGAGAGTTCATGAGCAAAAACCAAACTGTACGGGAAGTACATCAAAGAATCAACAACTGGGATCTCATCATATTAAAAAGTTTTGCACATCCAAAGAAATCACCAACAGAGTGAAAAGAAAATCCACAGATTGGGAAGAAATTTAGCCAACTGTTCCCTCAGATAAAGACCTTCTATGTAGAACATATTAAAGGACTGAAAAAAATCAGGCCCTCCCAAATTTAAAGACCCAAACCAAAACTGAGCATCTGAAATGAATGTACACTTCTCAGATGATGAAACAAAAATGTCAAAGAAACCTATGAAAAATATGATATTACGGGGTCATTTGAGAGATGCAATTAAAGCAACACTGACATTCCATCTTACCCCAGCAAGAATGGCTATCATCAAGAAATCAACCATTAACAAATGCTGGTGGGACTGTACAGAAAGGAACCCTTCTCCACTGTTAGTGGGAGTATAGATGGGGGCACACATTATGGAAATCAGTGTGGAAATTCCTCAAAAAACTAGGATTAGTGGTCCCATTCGACCCAGCCATTACCCTTCTGGGTATGGTTTCAGAGGGATGAAAAACATCATACCACATTGATATATGATGCACCCATGTTTATAGCAGTACAATTTGTAATACCTAAATCTTGGAAACAACCCAAATGCCCATCAACCAAAAAATAGGTAAAAAAAGATGT
>NW_004955488.1:7451867-7468972 GCF_000276665.1 Chinchilla lanigera | reverse complement strand
TGATGTTTTTTTTTTTTTGAGACAGGGTTTCACTACGCATTTCAGAGTGGTCTTGAACTCTCTTTGTAGCCCAGGCTGGCCTCAAACTCTCAGTGATCCGCCTGCCTCAGCCACCCAAGGGCTGGGATTACAGGCATTTGCCACCATGTGTGGATTTAAGTAAATCTTAAGTAACTCTTCAAAATAGAAGATCAGTTACTGAATCAAATTACTACCAATTTACTTTGTGATTTGCTTTCGTTTTTCATTTTCCTTTCATATTAGGCATGTATCAAAACTTATTTTTGACTAGGAAAACTAAATATAATTAAATTACTTTAAAACTGCATGTCATTTCATTGAATTGTGCATTTCACCAATGTAAATTTTACTGCAGCAACAGTAACTAACTTTATGTAATGAACACACACAGGCCACAATTTGCTTACTATTTAACATGTAACTATAGGTAAAAATAGTCTTTAATTTTTATGTGAACACAAATGTATAGCTTCTATAAACTCTGTCACCTCTGAAACTTATTTTTCCCAAAAGCCTGAAATCTCCTATGGGTCCATCGCCAAATACACCTCACTCTTAGCAAGGATGCTGTCCCTGACCTGAATCTGCTGGTTGCTACTTGACCTTCTGGGTTGGTGCCCTCTCACCCAGTTCTCTCTGGATGAATGGTCATGTTTTCAAGAAAGCTGGAGGAGGCTGGACACTGTATGAAATTGTGGGAAGTCTCTTTCAGCTGGAGCTTTTCTGTTTTGTTTTTCCTGTGTAAAGGCCAGCTCTGTCCATGCGGGAATTGGAGGTCTGTTAGTCACTGCCTGGGTCACTGCCCTCCCTCACTCCACTCCGACTATTCATGTTAGAGTCCTACACATTTGGAAAATGAAGAGTAGTCACAGCTTGTGCTGTCAGCAGAGGACTCCAGAGGGACATCTCTGTGAAGTTCCTTTTAAACTTTGCAATCAACTGAGGACAGACTGTAAGTAAATTCAGGTCTGGAGTGCAAGAACTTCAAATGAGAGAAGAGCATTTAACAACCTAATGTGACATCTTTTTTATGATTTAATTTTCTTATTACAAAGAGAATAAAAGAGCTGGGTGTGGTGGTTCACGCCTGTAATCCCAGCACTCAGGGGAGGCTGAGGCAGAAGGATTGTTGTGAGGTCAAGGCCAGCCTGGGCTATAAAGTGAGCTCAAGGCCAGTCTGAACTACCTAGTAAGACCCTGTCTCAAAAAGACCAAAAGTAAATAAATAAATAAATAAATAAAATAAAAACACAGTAATATAATAACAACAACATAGACAAAAACAAAACAAAGTGAAAACTATAAAAATGATACAGGGTTTCAAAACAAAATGGTAGGAATTAACAGTGGTTGTTATATTACACATTGTTATCTTCAACGATGTCTCTCAGATTACCAGATGTAAGAATGCAAGACTGATCAAACCATTAAAGGGAATAAAAAATAGTACCAATAAAAACTAATGTGACACTTTTAATGGCCAAAACTCTTTTCATGGATATGTTTTCTCCCTCTAAAGTGTTTGTTGTGGTGGTGGCTATGGTGGTAGTTTTGGCTTTTTTATTATTTTGACATGTGTTCTACTTTGACTTGAAGTATTTCTGTAAATAGTAAGTTTTTAATGACCTTGTAATTTTGGACAACTTGAACAGAATGAGAAAACAACACACCACACCACAAATAGACACTTTTAAAATTAATTATGTTACAATCACAGGCACTTTACAACACTCGTATTTACCCAGGTCACTTGTTTTAATGTTACTATGTTATATTATTATGCTTTAACACAATATTATTGGTACAATGTTATGTAATGTTACATAGTAACATTAAACCAAGCCTATGGATAAAAATGATAAGTACTGTCTTGTGAAGTAAAATGTTAAGATTTTCCTGCACTTGACAGCCAGGCATGGTGGTGCATGCCTGTAATCCCAGCACTCAGGAGGCTGAGGCAGGAGGATCATTGCGAGTTCGAGACTGGCCTGGGCTACAAAGTGAGCTCAAGGCCAGCCTGAACGGCAGAGCAAGACCCTGTCTCAAAAAGACAAAAAGAAAAAAAAAGATTTTCCTGCACTTAATTTACATCATCACTCACTAACATGTGGCATTTAAATATGAGAAGATGATGTCACCTTGCATCTCCTACTGTCTTCCCCATCTATGTGGGACAGACTCCCCCTGAAGTTCCCGGGATCCTGAAAACATGATTGTCACTGGATCCTCACCATTGTCCATGACACTCTGTGCTCCTTGAAGACAAGGCCTAAATTCCATTTCTTTGCCTTTCTCAAACTCAGGACTGTGCTTGGACCCTTGCAGACATTCAGTAAATGTTTTCTGAGCAGATTAAATGGAAATATAAGGCCTGTTCTCTCTACTAAGTTCTTGGCATGGTAGCTCTTTGAGGAAGATAGATAAGTTTTACACAACAGAAATAACACAAGACAGAAGCTGACTTTCAACTCAAGTGTGTGATACAGGTGGTAACTATCAGTGTAAACAGAGCAAGGAGCAGGATTGGTTTAAATATCCGGTAAAGCACCATCCACAGCCTCGGAGCTGCCGCAGAGTCTTGGTGCTGATGCCACTCCTCAGGCTCAAGGCCGTTCATCTTCACTGTCTAAATGGAGCTTACAGCTCAACGTGGAGACGCATGCCTGTAATGTCAGTTACTCAGAGACTGAAGGGAAGGACGGAGAGATCAAGGTCAGTCTGGGCTACATGGTAAGACCCCATTTCCAAAAAAATGCAATTCACACAATGTGCAAATGAATAAGCTAATGACAGTCCTAAAATATACCTAGTTCCAGTAATCAAAATGTACCTATGTGTATTCACACAAACCATCATGCATATATATTCCAAACCTGAATTATTCTTACCATTCTCACAGTAACAAAAATCTACAGAATTGCTGGGCATGGTGGTACACACCTGTAATCCCAGAACTCGGGAGGCTGAGGCAGGAGAATCGTCATTTGTTTGAGGCCAGGGTGAACTACAAATGAGCTCAAGGTCAGCCTGAACTGCATATGAGACTTTGTCTCAAAAAAAAAAAAAAATCTATAGAATCATGTCATTTTGCCAGTCTACATTCCCACCAAGAGTAGAGAAGTGTTCATTTCTTCCCACAGCCCAGCCAGCAGCTGTTATTGGTTGATTTCTTGATAACAGGCATTTTTTTCTTGAGGGAGATGGAATCTTGAGTGTTGTTTTAATTTGCATCTCTTGAATGACCAGTGATGCTGAACATTTTGTCATATATTTATTTGCCGTTTGTACTTCATCTGAGAAGTATCTGTTCACTTCAAGTGCCCACTTTTTGGATTGGTTCTTTAAATTTGGGGGAGGTCTGATTTCTTTGAGTTCTTCATATATTCCAGGTATTAGTCCTTTGTCTGAGGAACAGTTAGCAAAAGTTTTTTCCTACTCTGTGGTTGTCTCTTCACTCTGTTGGTGGTTTCTTGGGTTGTGAAAAAGCTTTTTAATAAAATGAGATTCCATTTGTTGATTTTCTGTATCATTTCCTGCACGAGTGGGGTTTTACTCATAAAGTCTTTGCCTATAAACTATAAACTCCACCTAAATCTTCAAGAGTTTTACCTATTCTATCTTCCAATACATTTATTGTTTTTGTTTTAAAATTTGGATCTTTGATCCATTTTGATTTTAGTTTAGTGAGAGACACAGGTCTAGGTTTAATCTTCACATGTAGAAAGCCAGTTTTTCCAGCACCATTTATTAAAGAGGCTAGCTTTCCTCCAGTGAAGGTGTTTGGCCCTTTTATTGAAGATAAAGTGGCTGAGTGTGTTTGGTGTTGTTTCTGTAATCTTTCCATTGATCCTCATATCTTGTATTTTTACCATGGTAACTTTAACTAAAACTAGAGTTTCCATTTGACCCAGCAATTCCCCTTGTTGGTATCTTCCTGAAAAAATCAAAAAGCATCATATCACAGAGATATATCCACACCCATGTTTGTAGCAGCACACTCTGTAATAACTAAATCTTAGAAACAGCCCAAATGCCCATCAATAAATGAACAAATAAAGAGGTAGTATTTTTTGTTTGTGTTTGTTTTTGGTACCAGCAATTGAACTCAGGACCTTGCACTTGCCAGGCAGGTGTTGTGCCACTGAACTATATCACTGACCCAAGACATAATATTTTTTATACAATAGAATATTACTTTGTCATAAAGAAGGATAAATGATATATTTATAGGTAAATGGATGCAACCCGAGACCGTAATCTTAACCGAAATAAATCACACACACATTTAAATATTGCATTGTTTCCCTGGTGTCAGAAACCAAAAGTGTAAATAAGGATCAAAATGTATGATAGATATTGTGGAATAGGAAGAAATGTTCAAATGAGAAGGGGAATAAGGGAGGGGATAAAGGGAAAAGAAGGATAGGAGAGGACAAAAAAGAGAGAGAGAAAATAGAAGGAAAAACTGGAAACAAAGTGTCTTGGTTACTTTTATCTCTTTGCTAGGACAAAATATGTGATGCCCCAAATTAAGGAAGGGAAGGTTATTTAGCTGATAGTTTGTGGAGGTTTCAGTCCGTACTCAGCTGGCTCCAAGGCAAGGTGGCACATGACAGAGGGCAAAGGTTCATGGCGGCGGAAAACAGCAAAAGCAACAAGTGTAAAAGGGAGGAGCATCAGCAATCCTCTTCCATTCCCTTACATTGTATGCAAGCCACCACCCTAGGGCAAGTGTAGTACTCATACCCATAATCCCAGCATTGGACCATGAGTCAATCACAAACTCTAGAACTCCACCTAAGACTGCATGACGCTTTAGGGGAACATCTAGACACAAACCATAACACAAAGCTTTTGTAAATATGGAGGGAAAGAGGGATTGAAGGGGGTAGAGGAAGAAAGGAAGATATATTATATGTAGGTACAATTCCCTATGATGACTATGATCATTATGTATATCTAAATGTATCAATAAAATTAACCAAAAAAAGAATTATGTCTTTTAGCATTCTTATGATTTTAGGGGAGATTTTCCCTACTTGAAGGACTAACCTATCTTTTTCCTGAAGAAATAAATGAGTACAGAATTGAGTAACATTAAAAGAACAACACTACCCATCAAAACACCCAATAAAATAGAACAAAAATAGTGAGTACTTATCTCATAATGTACCCAAAAATAATCCTATATGTATCAGAGACTTAAAAATAAAGTCAAAAATATTCTAAAAATAAAGACCAGATTAGTATTTTGGAATCTCAGCATAGAGATGTGACATAAGAAACTATTCTCAGAATAAAAACACTATTAACAAAAGTTGAAATAGCTAAGACCACTGTGAAAGAGAATTTACAGCTTATGCCAGACATAATGGTCTCATTTTTAGTACATAAGCATTTCCTACAAAAGAGAAAGACCACCCAGCAAACTGAAAAGTGAGTGAAAACCATGACTAACTTGTTCTCAGGAAAGTGCTGATCGTTATGAAATATATGAAACTTTTTTTCAACCTCACATATTAATAAGAAAGATGTAAACTAAAAGTATACTGAGCTACCACTGACTGACAAGCTCAAGAGGCAGCCAAAATTTTAATAACAAACCTTACTGGTGAGTTTCAAAGGCTTCCTCTTTCATTGGAAATAGATAGCACCCAAGGTAGAACAACAGCAAGTCTACCCAAATTGTACCCAGCTGCACTTCAATCTGTATGTATGATTAATTTTAGAAGGTCTTATAAAAATAAATGAATCTGATGCTGGAAAAACAAAAGGAGAGTGGAGGGAGGGGAAAAGAAGGGAATTGAAATGTGTTATGTACATCTACCAATTGTCTACAGTGAGTGTAGTCGTTATTTGCTGTAAATATGTACTAATAAAGGTCAAAAAATATTTTATACAGTGAACCCAGTCATGTTATGCAGTGAATGTTCATGCCCCCCACCACACTCGTAATGATGACCCTCAAGGTGACGGTGTCTGGAGGTGAGGCCTCAAGGAAGGTTATTAGCTTTCACAGCAGTCATGAAGTTGGAATCCCTGTGCTGGAAGTTAGTGTCTGTATGAGATGACACACTCGGCTCTCTCTGGAGCTGCTCCAAGGGGGAGCCATGTGAGCACAGCTGAAAGATGGTAGCCCTCTGGGAGCTAGGAAGGGGGCTCTTCCCATGAACAGCATCTTGACTGTGGACCTCTCTGTCTCTGTAAGTATAAAAAAATAAGTGAGCCACCCAGCGTACTGTATTTTGTTAAACAGCCCCTCAGACTGAAACACTGTGTGTGTGCATGTGTGTGTTGTGATTCTTTTTGAGACAGGATTTCACTATGCAGTTCAGGCTGGCCTTAAACTCATTTCGTAGCCCAGGTTGGCCCCAGGCTTGAACACACAGGGATGCTCCTGCCTCAGCCTCCCTTGCGCTGGGATTACAGGTGTGCGCCACCACACCCGGCTGAAACACGCATTTGTAGTTATCTTCTAGGTACACTAACACAAAAATACAAGGATATTCACCTGAGTATTTTCATTCAAATATGGTAGGCAACACCAGAAGAGAATTCTAAATTATTGTACATCCATTTGATGGATGTTTATGCTGTCTGAAGATTAGTACAGCAGTATTATATGAACGCTAAGATATAACATACAGTACATAGGGTACTTTAGCATGAATGAAAACAAGTAAAACTTACATCTATAACCACAATGCATGCAGCACCTCTGAAGGATGCCCAAACTGCCCAGGCAATGATGTTAATGGTGAAGGAATCTGGTTGCCAGGGGCTGGGAACAGGAGCCTCTCATTCTTAACCACTGCAGCCCTTTTAATTTTATGGTATGTGCATACAACCCAGTTCAAAAGAAAAAGAACAAAACCAGTACATGTTGGAACACACATCATTTTGCTAACTAAAATCTGAGCTTCAACTTAAAACAGTGTGTTGCTAAGAAAAGCTAGTGATTAGTCAGAAAAGTTGTATATCTCCGACAGAAGTCACTGGATGAGGACCTTCGGCTCTGGCTTTAAACATAGGTTACTAAAAAAGATAAAATAGAGTTTACAAAACAAAGCCAGTTTGCCTGAATTATGCGGCACAATACACATCCCTACACTTCCTCCCCTCATCTCATAGTTATTGCCCGTTCCTATGTTTTATTCTATGTGTTTATTGTACTTGCTTGTTTGGGGCTCCAATGTACAGACAGATAATACAGAGGCTTTCCTTTCACCATGTTTTACGTCATGAAATGCAGCCCAGCAGAAAGGCTTCTAAAGAATTGTATAAAGGAATAAAACTATAGCCAGAAGCCACTTTGGGACAGGCAGATCTGTCCAAAAGGACATTTGTAAACAGTTTCTTTTCTATTGGTTTTTATTTTGGGGGGAGGGGGGAACCGAGAATCGAACTCAGGACCTTGCACTTGACAGGCAGATGCTTGTACCACTAAGCTATATCCCCGGCCCCAGAAGGACACTGGATAAAGAGGCTTTGACACTTTCAGTGTGTATCACAGTAGAAGGAGTTTCCCAGGCACAAGTTCCATGACACCTCGGGAAGAAGTCATAGCGCTGTCAGAGCAGGGGCTCAGTCCATCTGGTGGACGTACCCAGAACTTGGTGAGCAGTTAGGATCTTGCCTGCTGGTCACCTCTGGTGCTACAGAAGTGCGTGGAGACCTCCATTAATGCCGACCCAAGCTCCAGGATATGATGGAGGAAGGATCTTGAATGAATAAGGACTTGGATGGTTTTTGTTTTGCCCAGTTTTGGTGGGGTATTTTTGTTTTGTTTGGTGCTGTGTTGTTTTGTCTTGTTTTTACTCAGGAAAGCACCTATGGTCTTTAGGCTGAGCTCCATTCCCAGCCTTTTTCTTATTGTGTGTGTGTGTGTGTGTGTGTGTGTGTGTGTGTGTGTGTATGGTCTCCCTAAATCACTAGGCTAGGCTTCAACTTAAATTTGCAATCCTCCTGCCTCAGCCTCCCGGAGGGCTGGGACTACAGATGTGCACTACTATGCTTGGCTTGCAGGCTTTTTTTTTTCCTTTGGCTTTGTAGAAACCAAGTGATCATAACACCTTGTGCATAACAGGCAACGCTACATGAATACAACTTATACGATAAGTTTTATACGATATATGAATAAAACATATATGAATAAAACTTACAGTACTCAACGGTGGAGAACCTATATGTTGACACTGATTGTGCAGCTTAGCAAACCTGGTCTCAATCTCATTAGCAGAGAAATAAAGATATCAAAAACTCTCCTACTGATAAAATTTTCTGTGAAGAAAAAACACTAGTATTTATGTGGAAGTAGATGAGGAAAACCTTTTTTTCCACCAGAAATGTATGGGCTAATCTGAACATCCTGACTTGATGGCTCATTCTAAGGAGGTCTGCTGGTGAGCAGTTACACAAGCTCATTTTTAAGAGGTAGGAAAACGTGTGGTGGGATGTGCTGGGCAAAATGAAGGCGAATGTGCATAAAAGAGCTGACAACACAGCTTCCCTCCAGACTAGAGTCTGGCGTGAGTAAGAATGTGTGTGCAGATCTCTTCCTCCACCAGCCACAAGGGTTAGCGAACAGGAGACTCTGAGAGCCTCAGAAAGCTCCAGGGAGAGGCTTGGCTTTGGGGTGCAGACACATTTTGGTGGGAGGACAGCTTTAACATTTGAGTTAATCATGTTTAACGTGGCTACTCACAAAACTGAGATGAAGACACCCTGAAGAACAGGTTGTCTAACTAAAAGCAAAAAGATGCCACATCAAGAAGATCAACTTTCATCCGCCGTACCCAGGCCACAGTCAACTTTGCAGGACCAACTCACACATAGCTGTAAGCAGGGGGATCCTTAGAAGCGGGCACATTTTCCACAGAAAAGGGGCAGGACATCGCTATGGCCTGCCTTCCAACACAGAAAGGCCAAACAAGCCTCCTTGAGCCTGGACGCCCAGCCTACCTCTCTCTTTCAATCTTTCTCTTTGAAAAGTGTTAAACAAAAAAATAAGCAGATCAGTCTCACTGCCCTACAATCCCTTCAGCCTCACCTCTTTGGCCTTCTACTTATTAAAACTCACTTGACTTCATCAGCATTTCACCCCGCTTCTCTTCCTTGATCCTGCGAAGCACCTGTTCTCTATGTGATCAGTTCAGGCAGACCCCTTCTGTGACTATGCATAGACAGAAATGGTCTCATCCAAAGGCTGAGGGTAGTGGGGAACACGCTGGTCATGGGGCACTGAGAAAATGCAAGGCGCACATCAGCGCCCCAGGCAGAGGACTCAAAGGCTAGGACTGCACCTGCTGTGTGTGAAGCAACCACAGGAAAGACAGGAGAACAGGGTAGAGGAAGGTCGGGAGGGCCCAAACACGGAGCCAAAGGGGAAAACAGGGTAAGTCTTCTTGTGTAAAGCTGAAACAATCACAGACTCTAAGCATGGTAGGGAAGAAAGAAATTTGGAATATTATCACATCCAGAAGTTGCTGGAACCAAATGCCTTCAAGGGTGAGGCAGACAGTGTTAGCTCATCAAAGATGGGCTCAAAGTGATAAAGGAGATGTCTGGGGCAGGGGGGGTTCGGGGTATAGCTCAGCGGCATAAGAGCTTGCCTGGCAAGCCTGAGCTCATGAGTTCAATAAATTAATTAATTAATTAATAATTATAAATAAATAAGTACCAAATAAATAAATAAATAAGTCTGGAGCATTTCTAAAAGTAATGTCATTTAAAAAAATTAATATTGTTCTGGCCCAAAAAATATAATTAAGGGAAGAATTTACTCTTGCAGTATTCCAGAGGGGAGTGCTAAGCATTAATAGTGCAACACAATGTTTCTTTGCATTGAGATACACAAGTGAGAGTGTTTTCTCAAAAGAAACAACAAAGACAATGAGCAAACACGGTGCTAATGTATACTTTTGCCTTAATACCACTGCACTGATTATTCTTACACTTACTGTAGTATACACCAGTGAAAAAATGTATCCTTTCATTTTTTTTTTATTTTAAAGAGAGTAGTACATGAGAAACAAACAAACAAATAGAACAGTGGCAGCATACCAGTATCACTTTTTATATTTTTATTAATGTAAAGTTTTGGTGAGTTCTAGCCAATGAAATTACATGACCAAATGTTAGGCAAAGTAAAAAGGAGCAAAATTAACTTGCTGAGGTATTTCAGTGAGGAAAAAATTCTCATAGTTCTCTATTGCTTGAAAAACAAAACTCACAAGCTTGTCTTTTTCAAGGTACCTTCTTCTCATGGGCTATAAGGATTATTTTTAGTTAATATGATGGAGAAATCAAGAGTATTAATTATTGCTTTCCATTTGGAAACTAACATGGATTGTGTTCCTGTTTCTTCATTGCAGAATTTTAGTATGAATGAAAGATACTGATCTAAATATCCCTCACCTAGCGAATGGATAAATGGAAGTTGGTATATCCACAAAATGGAATTTTATTTACTATTAAAAAGGAATGGAGTATTGATACATGCTCTGTCACGTATGTACCTTGAGAACATTAAGTAAAAGAAACCATAAGAGACTACACACATACAAGGGGTGACCAAAATACACAGACATGTTTAAATATTCTAAATAATTATTACAGTAAAAGACATTCCCATCAATCCTTCTCAAATACCCCCACTCACTTCAAATACACTTATCCCTTCATTCCTGCAACTTTCTGAAGCAGCTCTAGATGACCTCTTTCCCGAGGGTCATTTCAAGGTGTGATAAAAAAAATATGGTGAATGCTGCTGTTGAGTGCCTCCCAACAGAAAGGCGGGCTCCTAAATGTATTACCGTGTGTCTTTATCCACCGTATTCACCAGATGCAGCACCACACAACTGCTGTCACGTCCTCAGAGCCAAGACAATGAGGAAAAGCCAGGTGTCTTTATTCTATTAAATTTTTAAACTTCAAGCTTTCACAATATTTTCATCTCACCTCATAGTGTGTGATTCCATTTATATTTTTATCAAAGATCCCATACAGGAGAATACACAGAGATGGAGATTGGACTGGAGATGGCCTAGTGCTGGTGTCATGGTGGGAGGGGATGGACAGCGACAGTTTATAAGCCTCAGGTTTCTGTTGTGGGGTGAAAAACATATACTGGGATTACACACGTGTTGGTTGTTCAGTTCTGTGAATACACTAAAACTCACTGGATTATATACTTCAATAGGGTGGACTATATGGATGTGAATTATACCTTAATTTTCTAACTGAAAAATTCTTTGCTGTCATCTTCATCATTTCCAAAGTAAACATTCCCCATGAGATTTTTTTTTACCTTGTGGGGTTCAGTGAATTGCTGAGTGTCATTACATTAGCAAAACAAGGTTTAAAATCTCTGCATGTAAATCTCAGTTTGGCTTCCACAATCTTACAAACAAAATTTCCTGCCAATTTTAAATTTTGAAAAAGAAAATGGCTCTGAATAATTCTTTCATTTTATCAGCTTTTCTAATAGAATAAGAGAAATGTTTCTTTTTTTGTTTTGAGAGCAAAGTGGAGACAAAATGGGATTGGGAAAGAACTATATTGTGTGCTTTCTGAAACAAGCAGATCAAATGTGGAACATACCCAAAGTAGGACAGAAATCATTGCTTAATTGACCAATTAATAAGAAATACCTTGTGAATTAAATGTTGTTCCAAAGATATTTTAAACACTTATTATAGCATCATACACACCCTTTAAGAAAATGCTGTTTTATATTTTAGTCTTCTAGTAACTTAATGTAATGAAAATGTCCAGAGAAACAAAAAGAATAATGCAATTTATATTTTAAAATGCACATGCACATATGAACAGTGTTACTTCTTTCCTTTTTCACATCATGCTTTTGGAAATGCCATTAATGCAAAGTTTTATTTAATAATTGAATAATAATGCACAGCAATGGGGTAGTTAGGAACACAAGTCCTGGACTTAGCTGGTCTGATTTGAATCCTGATCCCCCTATTTATAAACCTCAGAAAGTTTCTTGATGTCTCTAGTTCTCAGATTCTCCATCTTTAAAATGAAGGTTGTAACAATTCATTAGGACAATGCACCTAAAGTAATGCAGGGCACATGGCAACTGAAAAATCATTATCATATCATCTCCTTTTTGCATTGCTGAATGCTCTAAGACTGTGTCTTACTCCAGTGAATTTAGATGGAGTCCATGGACTTCACCTAGAGAAGCAAAGTCACAAATCAGTTCAACCCTAAGGAGAGACAATTCTTTTTCCTCCAAAAAATTCAAGTTGT
Organism: Chinchilla lanigera; assembly: GCF_000276665.1. Classification (NCBI taxonomy): domain Eukaryota; kingdom Metazoa; phylum Chordata; class Mammalia; order Rodentia; family Chinchillidae; genus Chinchilla; species Chinchilla lanigera. The sequence continues at coordinate 7,456,678 of NW_004955488.1, read as the reverse complement.
AATACCAAGAAGCTATTCACCCTTTTAGCTAATAGGTCTCCAACCACAAGTTCCTCAAATGTCTTTTTCTTTCCATAAACAAAGCCAAACATAATATCTTGTTCATCTGATTATAAGCAGAATAGCTGCTATCTGAGCATCACTGCATCGCAGGCAGTAATGGCAGTAATTGCCAGCCATTAGGGAAAAAATTACCTATAAAAGACATGTGGCATCCATCAGTATAATGAAAAATGAAAAGAGGCAAACAAGTCTGCTCCTTCAACTACGTGTTGATATTTGATTTATAGCTCAGTAACATTACATCTATTCCACAAGTACCTTCCAGGCACTCACTATTTTCTGAACATAGAAATTGCACAGAATAAATGTCTGATGTAACTGAATGCCCAAGTGTTGTGTTACAGATCACACACTACAAACTAAGATTACACTTTACCTTACCTAAACCTTAAAATCTTATTCTGAGACATACTGTGTTTAGAACTCGAAAGAGCAGGTTGTTCAATTATCAGACAGGTTGTTCAATTATTATCTTGCCTTAGTAAAGGCAAGGTTTATCATCAAGTAAAAGGCGAATGCCAGATGCCCTTATTATCTGTGATCAGGCATGGATCACATTTCAAGATAAGTTTCAGTAGTTTCAAAAGGCACATGGTAGCAAGCAGTGATGGTAATCTTAACCACAAGACCCTTGGGAGGAAGTGCATGAAATCCTAATATAAACAGCCCCATTTCTGAGGTTCCAGAATCATCTGTGAACTATCCCCTCTGTGCCATTCCTGGAGATCAACTCAGCAAGCAATCTGAAACCCAGCAGCCGGGGCTCTTGTTTGCACTGACAGGGTCCAAGCTGCTCACACGGATCACTGATGTGTGTGAGAGTGAGCAAGCTGATTCACTGGCTACATGCCACACCAGAAGCAGGGTACACGTGGCTCCAGAGACAAGCGTGACTGAGTGTGCATTTGATACTGCAAACCAGGCTCTGGCTGACCTCTGGTTAGAGAGACAAGTTACTGAACTCATTTGACTTGATAGCCCAGGGAGATAATCCTTGAAATTCAAAGCTTGTTATGGAAGCACAGACATAAACACACACCACAGTTGCACACTACAAACTCACCACACACACCTAACAAAAACAAGTTCAAAAGAAAGGTACTAACCTAAAAAGCAGTTGTACCCTAAAGTCCTAAGCACTTCATAGTATCCAAAATCACTGCTTTGAGTGCAGGCTAATCAGAACCATTAACATTTGGCCCTGTGCTGTGTTCTACAGAAAGCTTTTGAAAGAAAGCAAAATGAAAGATCTAGCCATATTGATTGCATTGCCACAAAAACAGGTTTTTAAAAATCAGCATTTTATAAAGAAGCAGAACAGAATGAGTTTAACAAAAACTGTGCCCAGATTATTAAAACATGTCAAATTTATGGGAAGCAAAAATAGATACAAATAAAAACAAGTAAAAACACTTTTGTAAAGTAATGTTGATGAGAATGTAGCTCAGCGGTAGAGCACTTGTCTAGCATGTCCGAAGTCCCAGGGTTCATCCCCAGAACCCTATTCCCAGAAAGGAAAGGTACTGTTGGTCAAGTAATGTGATAACTATAGTATAAAGTAATACAATTCCTCACCAAATCTTTTTCCCATCATTTTCATGCAGAAATTTTATCTTTGTCCTTAACTGAGAAAGCTTGAGATGGTTTCTCTACAATTTCACTTAACCAACATGCTTCTTCATAGACAAACCACATAACAGGAATATTCTGGCCCCAGTGACCATCCCCAAGCATGTTCTGACTCAGTAAAACTGAATTTATATTGGATTGAAGTACTTCTTGGTGGGACTTCTATTCTATTATTTTACAACAACAACCAACAATATTTGAACAATCCAGAAAAGAAGACAGAAAAATTTTTCCATTCTCCTGAATGTACTGAATTCCCATACGCTTCTGTTCCAAGTTCACATGCTCAGAGGCAATGTTCCAGATAAGAGTGGAGAAAAACCAGCCTTTTTCATGGACTGTTACACAGAATGTAGACCAGAGCAAAGGTGAGTTACTGACTCACACTAACAACCTCAAAAGTCAGAAGGTCTTGCTAAGGGGTTAATGAAATTAGATCCTATGGGGGGCTGGGGATTTAGCTCAGCGGAACAGCACCTACCAGGCAAGTGCAAGGTCATGAGTTCAATTCCTGGTAATGGAGAAAAACCAAAAAAAAAAAAAAAAAAGAAATTAGATCCTATGATAATAGCTTCAAAGATATGATTCTATGAATTTACTTAAACAGTTAAATAAGACAAACCCACAATTTCAAAACCATTAAGAGGCTAAGACTGGATATATGTGAGAACAAAGAAAAGACTGTCTTATTAAAGTTAGTGAAAACATTCAGTTATTACTCCTTCAATTCCAGAATGGATTCATTTTCCTAAACACTGCTTCCATCACATATGATCACTGCAGCATCCTTCTAAAAATTAGCGGTACATAGTTTCAGGAACACAAAGCCTGAATGCTTCATTTAAAAGGCTCAGAGTGAAGTAGGGAGATGAAACCATAAAGGCAGAGTTTCCCTGGGGGTCACTCTGGAAAACTGTGACACAAACACCTTCTGGACAGCAAAGGCAAGGCAGAGGCCATCACAATCCTGGACTTCAGGTTATACTACAAAGCTACAGTGATTAAAAAAAAAAATCAGCATGGTACTGGCAAAATAAAAAAAGACTTAAGGATCAATAGAGAAGAGAGAGAAGAGGGGGAGGGGAGGGGAGCTGCAGGAAAGACTCCAGACACACTCAGCTACCTTATCTTTGACAAAGGGGCCAAACCCCTTCACTGGAAGGCCTTTTAATAAATGGTGCTGGGAAAACTGGCTTTCCACATACTAAATACTGAACCTAGACCCATATCTCTCACCATGCACTAAACTAAAATCAAAGTGGATTGAAGATAGAATAGGTAAAACTCTTCAAAGCTTAGGTGTAGAGAAGATTTTATGGTCAAAACTCTGACTGCACAGGAAATAGGACGAAGAATCACCTGGAATGACATCACATTGAAAAGCTTTTACACAGCAAAAGAAACCACAAGCAGAGGGAAGTGACAACCCACAGGATGGGAAAAAATTTTACCAGCTACTCCTCAGAAAAAGGACGAACATCTAGAATATATAAAGAACTAAAAAAAGTAAAGAAAGAAAGAAAAAAAAAAAAAAACAGACTTCCCAAGTGTAAAGATCCAATACGAAAGTGGGTACCCGAAATGAACAGACACTTCTCAGACAATAAGTAAGAACAGCAAATACATATATGAAAAGTGTTCACCATCTCTGGTCACTTGAGGAATGCAAATTAAAGCAATGCTGAGAACCCATCTCACACCAGAACAAATGACTCACATCAAGAAATCAACTAATAACAAATGCTGCCAGGGATGTGGGGCAAAAGGCACCCTTCTCCACTGCTGCTAGGAATGCAGATTGATACAACCACTCTGGAAATCAGCATGGAGATTCCTCAAAAAGCTAAAACTAGGGGTTCCATTTGACCCAGCTGTTCTTCTACTAGGTATCTGCCCAAGAGAATTAAAAGCATCAAACCACAGTGATATATGCCTACCTATGTTTTTAGCAGCACAATCTATAATAGTTAAACCTTGGAAACAGCCCATATGCTCATCAACAAATGAATGGATAAAGAAAATGTGGTATTTATATACAAAGGAGTACTACTCTCCAATAAAGAAGGATAAATGAGTCATTTTAAGGAAATGGATGAACCTCACAACCATAATCCTAAGTGAAGTAAATTGGGCACACAAGTTTAAATATCGCATTGTTTCTCTTGTGCAAGAAACTCAAAGAGTAAATAAAGAGCATGATAGATATAAGGAAGTAGGAAAAACATGTTCAAATGAGAAGAGAAACAAAGGGGAGGGCAGGCGAAGAGAAGGAAAGGAATAGAAAAAAAAAGAATGGAAGAAAAATGCAAACAAAGCTTTTCTAAAAGGAGAAAAGAAGAAAGGTTGAAGGGAGGGGAGGATAACAGGGGAAGAAAAGAAGAATTAAGATATATCATGTACAGGTACAAATTCCCTATGATGAATGTGATCATTACGTATGACAAATATGTACTAATTTTTGTTTGTTTGTTTGTTTTCTGGTACCAGGAATGGAACTCACGACCTCATGCTTACCAGGCAGGAGCTGTGCCACTGAGCTAAATCCCCAGCCCCAATATGTGCTAATTTTTAAAAGATAAAGTAAAGTTCGCTCCCTGCCTCCTAGGCACCCAGAAGGAGGGCCCCCGCTGCAGGGGAAGCCACACGGCAGCGAGCGCTGTTGCGCGCCAGCCCTCAGGCTGGCCGCCGCCACTCAATTGAGAACTACCATGACACAGAGAAACATGACACAATTGGCCCACCATGCACCAGCTGCAGATGCCCACCCACGGACTTGTGTGAACCATTCGAACATGGAAAAACCCCTGGGAATACAGGCCATACAACGGGTCACTCTTGCTCCTGCCACTGAGAACCAGAAAGGTCCAGAGTCAGCGGAAGAGCAGCTGCTGAACAAGGACTTGGAGAACCTGAGAATGCAGACTAAGCCCGAGGAGTCAGAGGTCCTGTGGACTGGGGTCATGAGAGCTGCTTGGAAGCTGTAAACCAGGAAGACCTTGCACAATACCTGCGGAGACTCCTTGGAAGCCATTCTTCCCCTGACAGTACAGGCTGTGGTGGAGCTCCAGAGAAGTCTGCAGCAGGATTCCTGCTGCCTGTGCTGACAGTTGGGGAGAGGA
>NW_004955488.1:7439659-7449327 GCF_000276665.1 Chinchilla lanigera | reverse complement strand
TAATGTTTTTAATGTAACATACTGTACTAAAACCGACTGAAATTCTAGAAATAAAAGCTGATTCATATTAACCTCTTGCAGCTGAAGAGAGGACTGTATGATTAGAGGACACTCGATTTGGTGCAACCTGGATAAAACTGCTTTGACACTGTTATCACAGTCTAAAAAATAATTTCCAGTATCTACTCTGGTAGCCCTCTAAAGTTACTAAACCCAAGTAATGGCGTCAGATGGAAGATCTGAACAGTTATTAACCAGGTAACTAATTTCCAAAGCAGGAGATAAAGAATGACAATGCTGATTTCTGCAGTTTGCTTCACGAACCCTGAAATGTCCTCACACCTGGTCTTCGTTCCTGGGCTGATCTTAGCATCTCCTCCTCCGTCCCCCACTGATCACTGCTTGACTGACTCCATCCCTCCAAGCAGTTCCTTTCCTTCTTGCCCTCTACCTGGGCCTCCCTTCCTTGTTTTCTTTCCTATCCCAATCATTTTGTGGAGCACGCTTGTAATCTCAGTACTCGGGAGGCTGAGGCAGGAGGTTCGTTGCAAGTTCGAGGCCAGCCTGGGCTACCTAAGTAAGTTCAAGGTCAGCCTGAACTGCATAGTGCGACCCTGTCTTAAAAAGACAAAAATAAATAAATAAATGAACAGAATCTTGGAATGAAGCACACTGTACTTTTTTTATCATTACTCATTTTAAAAATTGTTTTCAATATTCTAAAAGAAAAATTTGGACATTTTATTTTAACCAGGAAAGAAATATACCCAGTGTAATGTGTACTCAGGGTGTGATGTTCCATTTCTTCTTCTTTTTCTTAGGTAAATAGTTATGACCAGGAAGATCATGACCAGGAAAATAAGCAGTAACTTTACTGTCTATCCCAACACCCTAGACCTACATGGAAGGGCAAAGCACAAAAAGCACGCAAGCTCTGAGCTGTGTCATCACAGTCCCTGCATCCAGGTAAGTGTGGCATTTATCTGGGTCCAGGAAAGAGGGGCATTCACAGGCCTCGGGGTACTTATCACAAAGTGGGATTCTATAACCTCCCCAGAGGTCAATTCTACTTTGCAATGACTTTCACTACTGGAAAGTTATTCTGCTTCATTATCCTAAATGACTCAGGCTGACCGTTCCAATTCTACCCACCATTATCAATGCTCTGAAAGCTTAAAAACAATTAGTGGGTTACCTGTTGGCCATCTCTTCCTCATGCATAATCTTTGCAGATCACCTCACCTTTCAGGAAGGCTTTCCATCACTCATGTGACCTTTTTAAAACTATAACACTGGTCAAGACTGTTACTGTCACCTTCAATTATAAAACTTGAAAATAGTATTTAATTTAATAATTCTTTTATTTTAAAGAAAATAGTACAAAAAAAATAGCAAAATACAAACAAAAAAAAGCAAGGACCTTAAAAATGATACGGGGTTTCAAACCAAATGATGGGGATTAACAGTGGTTGTTGTATTACATATCGTTATCTTCAATGAAGTTGCTCAGATTACCAGATGTAAGAAAGCAAGATTGATCAAACCATTAAAGGGAATAAGAGAATAATAATTTAAAAGAACATTAGAGACAATACATAGTTTCACTAGACAGGATTGTAGGAATTCACCAGTGGTTGTTATACTGCAAATTGTTGTTTAAGTTGCTCATATTACCAGATATAAACATGCAAAATCGGTCAAAATATATATAAAAAAGCTTTTAACCATTAACTGTTCCCCTCAATAATCCATCAGACATCAGCAGTACAGTTATGCCAGCTATCCATATATATATAAAATGCCTTAGTACTTTCTTTTTCTTCTTTCCTTCTCAGTTGTACCTTCCTTTGAGCAAATAGTATTAGAAAATAATCATAGTGATAATGAAACAATGGGTAAAGAAAATACAATACTTTCCAAACTCCTTTCTTGAGTACTGTCTCCTGATTCGGATGAATCTGTATGGAGAGCACCCACTTTCCTCAGATGAGCGAACTGAAGCCTAAGCAGGTTGTCATTTTTTAAACATGCACAGCCAGAAAATGCCAAAGACTAAATAAGAACCAGGGATGTCTCATAGAAAACTTTTATGCTGTTATTTCTAAAAATACTTGGCTGAGTACTCATGTATATGATACAATGTTAGTGGACCTTACTGGGGTCGTTTTGTCTTTCATCTGTCTAATTTCATTTATTTTTGGTACCGGGAATTGAACACAGGACCTTGTGCTTGCCAGGCAGGCACTTGTGCTGCTGAGCTATATCCCCGGTATGTCTTTCATCTGTTAAAAACTTAATATACATACATATGCATGTACAGTAAGTCCCCAACATATGAACAAGTTCCATTCTAGGAAAACATTCATAAGTCAGATTCTTTCATATCAGACAAAGTGACTCTTATACAACACACCTGTGAAAGTTCACAACCAGAATGTTTGTAAGTCGGGGACTTACTGTATTTTTCTGATGGTGGCAGTGGTGGTGGTGTGTGTGTATGTGTGGGTGTACAGGTGTGCTACTACAGACAACTATTTCCTTCCAGGGACCTGCACGCTCATGTGTTCTACCAGCACTGACTAGGTTGAAGGAAAGTCTGTTGTCATGGTTACATTTTAAAAATCCTCACACACGTTGTAATGTATAAAGGTGAAATTACTACATGGTGTATAAAATTGATGCTAATTTTGAATAATAATATTAGAAAATGTAAGCCCAAGAGGCAGCACAATTTTACAGTGATGAATAAAAAATATTCACTATCATTATCTTCTCTCTAGAAACAAGACCCCAATGAAAAAGAAAAAAAAAAAAAAAACACAAAGGCATGTGGTTTAGAAAAAAATTCATGAAAAATGGAGTGTTCCTAACTCTAACACTCTATCTAAATGCTGGTACTGTATATATTTTAAAAGTTTCTGTTTTATGACATTGATATTCATGAGTTGATATTATGGTGCCACTGAGATAAGGTGTGGTGGGGGCTGGGGATTTAGCTCAGTGGCACAGTGTCTGCCTGGCAAGCGCAAGGTCGTGAGTTCGATTTCCGGTACTGGAAAAAAATACAAAAACCCAAAAACCGAGATAAGGTATGGCTTTCCCACAAATCTATATGTAAACTTATCCCATTTACTATTTACTTTTGCATGGACATCAGTTAGAGTTAGAATTTTTTATAATAACAATAGCACCCTTTTAAATATCATAGTGTAAGCCAGGCATGGTGGCACATGCCTGTAATCCCGACATTCAGGAGGCTGAGGCAGGAAGATCATTGGAAGTTCGAGACCACCCTGGACTACAAAGTGAGCTCAAGGCCAGCCTGAACTGCATAGCGAGATCCTCTCTCAAAAAAGACCAAACAAACAAACAAAAAAACCTTAAATGTCATAGTGTACGCCTCTACCTTTTTAGTTACTGAAAAAGTGACTAAAAATGAACACTTAGTTTTACATTTTGAAGTGTGGCAAAAACCTCATTATATCTTTGAAGAAGAAAGCCTTCTACCCTCAGAGCTATGATACAGTCACATGGGAAAGCTGTGAGAAGACTTCTCTTATAGTCCCACGGCTGAATCCTTTCATGGAATTTCCAGTTTAGGTCACAGGTTTGGAGTAATTAATATTCATGACCAGAAGCCCAAGGACTAAAATTCGTATGTAGTTTATAAAGTGACTCTGAGGCCAGTTTTAAAGCAGCTAAGAAATAAATTCCCTGCAAAGCAATTCACCGATGGTGTGGCCACCTGGGGGTATTACTTCAAGGACAACAGGGTATGTGTTTTAAAGCTTTTGCACAACAAAAGAAATCACCTTGTGAAAAGACAACCCACAAAAAGGAAAAAATTTTAGGTAGTTGTCCTTCAGACAAAGGACTTATATGTAGAACATACAAAGAATTAAAAAAAATCAGTCCCCTCAAATTCAAAGACCCCCCCCAAAGGAAGATGTACTATCTTTAATTTATAGACAAACTATACACACGTCTTGGCTGGACACTTTAAAAGGGTCTATTTTATTCCCAAGAATGATGCTTGTCCTCCAAAAACATATTGGTACAGATAGGCCACAGTCTGGCTACTTATCCAATAAAATAGGTAGATAAGAACTTCGTGGTTTTGGCAATTCGGTAGCTGTTTATGAGATTAATGACGAATACATATGACAATGCCAGTTTTAAATAAAGATTCACTCACGTTTAGTAATTTTGCCTTTAAAAATGTACACATTTTGCTCTGTCCACCCCCACACATAAATGGTAATCTATAAATTATAATGTGTGGTTGTCTTATACCAAATACTTCTACTATAATGTGAAAGCAAGATTGCAATCAATTGCATGGACTTCTAATGCTTCTTCTGCTCTCACACTGTGTGTTCACACAGACCTGCTCCTCACATAGCTGTGTCACTGTTCACTGCACCATATGACAAGTTTCATTAAGATCTGCCCTCCTCACCACCCTGGTCCCATCTCTGGCCTTATATCTGCCAGGGATGGCGATAACTGACGCAGCATTTTTTTTTTTGTCTTTTTGAGACAGGGTCTCGCTATGCAGTTCAGGCTGGCCTTGAGCTCACTTTGTAGCCCAAGCTGGTCTCGAACTTGCAACAATCCTCCTGCCTCAGCCTCCCGAGGGCTGCGATTACAGGCGTGTGCCACCATGCCCAGCTTTTATTTCACTTGTGGAATACAATGAAAAAAGCAAATGATACAAGGCCAGCTTCCACGAAGGTAGCTCTTAGTTCTCAAGGACCAGAGGAGAGCTGTCGCGAGAACAGATTGTAGATAGCATGTTAGATCCCGTGGAGAAGGCTCCTCTGATAGCATGAACTGTAGAATATTCCCAGAAGGGTGCAGGGCAATACAGCTAAAAAACAGATGGAACCAGTAGAGCCTAAACCAAAGCCAACAACGTCATGATTGTGAAGGTCCAGCCACCAGCTACCCTTAAACCACCCCATTCTCCTGACCTGCCATTCTAATGGGGCTCAGCATCCCCTGCATGTTGGAGCAGAGACTGCGGATGAGGAACCAGGGGAGCCTAGGAAGGGGAGAGGCGAGCCATGGAGTCAGAAGAGAAGAACAGAGAGGGGACTCCAGGAGACAGGCTTTAGCACAGCCCAGTGCCCTCATTTATATTCAGAAGACAAAATATTTTTAAACTACTGACCTGAGAAGATATCCCTTAAGAAGTGAATTATGCTAAATACCAAGTATGATTATAATTGCAAAATGTAATGCTTCGTGTCCTTGATAAATCTTAACGAAATGAAACGTTAAGCCTCCTTAGAAACACGAGTATTTTCATGATCAGGCAGCTACTATTACAGTATGCCATGAAGTTTCCTGAAGACTTTTCAAATACTTCATCTTGGAAAGTTTTTTTAAAGAGCAACGCAAAATTCACCGATACTACTTTATGCCTTCTAAGTTCACAGAGAGCTTGGTAATTATTCTACATCATCATATTTTTAGACTTTAGCTGTCAGAATAGCTTTACTTACTTTTCTTTTACCAATTAGGGTGGCTTAAACAACCAAAATAATGACAGCAGAAAGAAGGGAGTCTCCTAAAAGGATGAAGAGTGAATCAGTTCTTCAGTTACCCAAAGTGCTGGATTTGCTCAATAACATTAAGAGCTCTCTTTAAAAGAAAAATATCCCTTTAAAATATTCTTTCCCAAGAGGTGTTGTTCATGTAGGTTTTTCTCTTTGACTATTTGTGAACAGTACTTAATTGCCAAAATCTTTTTTGTCTCTCATAGGCATCGTGGAGTGTTATCTACTTAGTAGTCACTCCATGCCTGTTTTCCAATTCATAAAAACATTCTAGACAATTTATTTATATCATCATGTTACTGTCCACTTGAGTGGCTAAAAGAATAAAAGAGAAATAAACAATATATGCATTTTGCTATGAAAAAAATACAAGGCTTAACTTACTTTTCCTTTTATTCCTAGAATGTCACTATTTTTCATGTGTAGTACTTTCAAACATTAGAAATATTAAACAGCAATTTTGATTAAAGCAAATGGGCTTTCATGGTAAAAGAATTTATTCTTCTGAGTTGCATCAAAAGTATGACTCAGGATATAACTATATTGAGAGGAAAAGAAGTGATAATAAAGATTGCTTTATTATTGCTTTTTCTTCAGCACGAGGGATCAAACTTACAGCCTTGTGCATGGTAGGCGAGAACTTTAACCTGAGCTTTAACAGCCCCAGGAAAGAAAATATGAAATAAACACTAAATGAAAATGAAGGAATCACACATGCTCATTTTAGTGCACCATTCACTACTCTGTTGGATGCTGTGATGGCTAAAATTCAGTAAGTAACTTGGGAAGCAATCCAGTCTGTTTTTTCAAGGAACTCATCCTAGCTCATGATGTGAATCTATAAATCCAGGAATATAGCTCCCTACGTGCCAAGTAGTATGCTTCTTTTATACATATGAACCCACGAATGAGAAAATAATGTAAAATACAAATAATCTGACCAAAAAGTAAAGCCAACAAAAATTGCCAAGTCAAGATCAGCCTTTAAACTCAAAGCTCATTTAATCATTAATTACACTTTGGTGACCCACAATGGTGTGTATGTACCTCGAAATGCAGTGCAACATTAAAGACATTTCCAAGAATAAATCAGTATAAAAAAGGAAGCTGAATAAATAAGAAACACATGTAAAGAACACACATGTAAGGAAACTCCTACAGGAAAAGAAAAACAATTTATGTGCTTTTAACCAAGTTAGAGTAATTTGATAATATCTGGGATGGTGGTTAACTTCTATTTTTCCAAGAGTAACTCTCAATTTAAGAATGGTATCTCCAGGCAGGCATCCTATTTTAATTATTTTGGTTATACAACACTGCAACATAGTAAATAAGCTGATGTGTGGTAGTAAAAATAATGAAAACTTAATCAAGTTTCTAAAAGATCTTAATATGTAAAGTCATATCATTTTTATATTGTATTATAATAAACTCACCATGTGTGGATCTTATAATTTAAACATAAGTAGAAATCAATTATATATAATTTGATATTGTTAAGAGTAGTATGTTAGTGTTTTAATTCTTGGCAAGAAGGTTAATCTCATTATATGGAAAGTCTTTCATTTGGACAATTAATTAAATATGGATATTTTAAGAAATGTTGGAAAAAAGGAAATATATTAGCATCAACAGACTAAACTATTGCTGGATCCATCAACATCAAAAAAAAAAATTTGGTTGTTAGTATACTGCTAACTATCTCTTACACAAACAGAATGCTAAGACTTTATCGCAAAGTTACTTTCAAAATATCTTACCTATTGCAATAAAGCTGACAGATAGACCAAGAAAACGAATAAAGAATTCATAAATAAATCCACACATCTATAGCAAAATGGTCTTCAACTCATGCACTAAACTCATACATTGGAGAAAGCATAGTCTATTCTATACATGGCGCTGAAAAAAACCTTACATTAACATGTGAATAAGAATGAAATTGAATTGCTCTGGTTATATACAAGAATCAACTCAAAATGGATCAAAGACCTAAATGTAAGATCAGACACTATGAAGTTACTATTAGAAAACATAGGGAAAATGTCTCAGGACATTGGTGTAAGAAATAGTTCCTCTTTTGATTGAACCCCAAAAGCACAGGGAACGAAAGTAAAAGCAGACGTGATTGTATCCAACAAATAAGTTCTGCACAGCAAAGGAAATGTGAGAGTGAGAAAACAGACTCCAGAAAAAAGAAGATGCTTGCAAACTGATCACTTGACACAGGAAGAATATCAAGAATACATAAAAATTTCTAAAAATTCAACAGCAAAAATATGCAATCCAATTTGAAAATGAATGCATGATCTATATAGAAATTTCTCCAAAACAGGTGTACAAACAGCCACCAACTTTATGAAAATATGCTCGAAGTCACTAATCATCAAGGAAATACAAATCAAAACCACAATGAGATATCTTTTCACCTCAAGTAGAAGGACTGTAATAAAAAAGAAAATTAAAAGAGTGCTGACAAAAAGGGTATGGAGACAGGTAAACTCATACACTATTGGTGAAAATGTAAACAATATGGTCATTATGGAAAACAGTAAGAGGATAAAGGTTTCTCAAAATTTTCACAGGGGAGTGCTGTTGCAAACCTGTAATGCCAGCCTTGAGAGGCTGAGGCAGAAGGATCGTTAGGAGTTCGAGACCAGCTACAAAATGATCTCCAGGCCAGCCTAAACTGCATAGTGAGATCCTGTCTCAAAAAGACAAAAAAAAAAAAGTTAAACTACAACCACCATACAATGTAACTATCCCACTACTTGGTATATATTCAAATGAAATGAAATTACTGCATCAAAGAGATGCTTGAACTCTATTTTTTTATTCATATAAGCCAAGATATGGAATCAACCTAGGTATTCAGCAAGAGATTCATGCATGCATGTTGCACATGTGAACAATGGGGATGTTATTTAGGCATAAACAGAATGAAAGCTTGTCATTTGTGGCCACCTGGATAGAACTGGAAGACATCATGCTAAGTAAAATAAGACATATGTGGAAACTGAAAAAGCTGACTGCATAGGGGTACAGAGTAAGGCTGGGTGTAGCTCAGTGATATAATGCTTGCCTAGCATGTGTGAGGCACTGAGTTTAATCCCCCAAACTGAAGAAAAAGAGACAGGTGGAGAAGAATAACAAGAAAAAGAAGAGAGTAGAATATTCAACACTAGAAGCTAAGAAATGTAATAAGGAAGAGGATAGAGAAAGATTAGATAACAAGTACCAAAACATAGTTAGGAGAAAGGTGTGCTAGAGGTAAACAGAGCAGTAGAACAACTAAATTAGTATAGAAACTAAATTACTATATGGGGATTAAATTACATTATGGGGAAAGAGGCTCAAATGTGAGATATCAAGTGGAAAGAAGACAATTCTAAATGAACACCTAACCATAAGGTAAGCTAACTTTTCCCTAAGATTTTGTTTCAATCCTCAAATTATCTGAATAATGGCTAAATTGTGTGTACATCACACTTTGACATTTTCTGGGTATTGTTAGATGCATTTAGAAATCTTATACTCTTTGAAGTCACAGACTAGAATGAAAAATTCAAAGAGCTAACATGCCATATATGGCCAATGTTAAGGAAAGAGAGAAGATAGTTCATGGACCTCAACTGCTGACCCAAGGCACATTAGTTTTTGCTTAGTCGCACTATTCAAACATGAAAACAACTCCCACACATGTCATGTAACTACCCTCTCTAGTAACTCAGCATTTGTTCATTCAGCTGATCAGTCACTTCACGCTGGGAATAGGGATGAAAAGGCAAAGTCTGCATGTAGTGGAGGCTCCTAGAGGACACAGCATTTTGAGGGAGAAATTCTCATGTGTTCTACTAAACATTCTCCCAAGGTACTGGGCTGCACAGAGATGGAGCCAGTCACTGGATACTCTGGAAAGGGAGTGACTTTTCAGATAGATCTGACGAAGTCAGGGAACTCACAAGATGGAGGGCAGAATGGGAAAAGCCCGCTAGAAGAAGAGGCACACAGTAAATGACACTTCTTCACAGGCCTGAGTCTCCACTCCCCAACTACCACATCTGTTCTGTATATTTGGATGGATGGATGGATGGATGGATGGATGGA
>NW_004955488.1:7406632-7439495 GCF_000276665.1 Chinchilla lanigera | reverse complement strand
CTGGATGGATGGATGGATGGATGGATGGAAGGATGGACGGACTGACTGCTGGATGGATGGATCAATTGATCAAATAGTCAATCGAGGGGGCTGGGGATTTAGCTCAGCGGCAAAAGTGCCTGCCTGGCAAGCGCAAGGTCCGGAGTTTGGTTCTCGGTACCGGAGAAAAACAAACAAAAACAAAAACAAAAACAAAAAAACAAACAAACAAAAAAAAAAAAATTAAAAAAAAATCAGTCGATCGACCGATCGATAGATGGATTTTGCAGTACTGGTGGTTGAAACTAGGGCCTTAACACTGATCTACATCCCCAGCCCTTTTTATTTTTTTTTCTAGCAGTCTCCTTACAAGGCTGACAAAGCAGAACTTGAATTGGTGCACTTCCAGCCTCAGCACCCCAGAGTTCTGGGATTACAGATATACACCACCACACTCAGTTTCTATACTAACTTTTAAATTTAACTATTTTTAAACCATTAAAATTACACAAATGACTATTTAAATTACCAAAAATAAATGAATCTGACTGTAGAACAAATCCACTTAACTTTCAAAGGGTACTACTTGGGTATTTATGCTGCCAAGAAAGATATTTTAAAATGTAGACCAATTCCATCAGTTTTTAAGCATAAAGTGAAAGGATATCAGGAAAAGTTGCTGTGCACCCTACTTCCTGGACTAATGTGACCAGAATACAAAACATAGCTAAGTACTTGGAAATCTAAATTGTAAATTAAAATGCAAACACTATGAGAAGTGTGGCTATCCTTTACATCTTTTTTTCTTTACATCTTAATGTGGTCTGAGTGTTTCAAATTCTGAAGACCTTCCCCAAAAAACTAAAGTTAGAGAAGTCACAAAATAATAACTGATAATGGGTAGATTTGGGAGCATCAAAGATAAACTAATGTTGCTTTACAGGCTGCATTAAATTGTCATAAAATTATAAGGATATACATGTTTGATAAATATAAAAGCTGTTACTGTACCATAATATCATTTGCAAATACACTATAAAAAGGCTTTAATATGAGGAAAGGAATCTTTTATAGTCTTGGCATATTCTGAAACTCTAAGTAAATTTCCAAGCATCCGGGAACTACTGTAGGTGAATAAGACCCTGTTTCTTCCCTCCTTAGGCGGGAACAGCCATGAAGCAAACTCCCAAATTCTCAGAAGTAAAATAAATAACCTCTTTCAGTCCTAGAAAGTACACTATAATACTTCAACCCATTTCACTGAGAAAGGCCCCATTTATTAACTCAATAAGCTCATTAAGGGATTGATTTTGAGAGAGGATAAGCAAAAATTACAAGTGACCTCCTTAAATATTAAATATTGAACATCATAACCACATTTCTAAAACTTTTCTAAATTTAAAAAAAAAAACCAATAACTTGATTACTTATATCTGAGTAAGAGCTAAAACAAATTTACGGAATGGATTTTAGAAACCAGGGTAGTAAGGCCAGGGATTTAGCTCAGTGGCACAGCGCCTGCCTGGCAAACATGAGGTCCTGAGTTTGATTCCCGGTACCCAAAAAAGAAAAGAAGGTATTCCCCTATCTCATAATTTTTAGATTTAAAAGTGTAATGTCATTCACAAAATTTGGTTACAAGTAATTTGTTTTATCCTATTGTATACTAATGAGTGCGGAAGCACCCAGTGACAGGGACAAATGCCTCCTACATGTAACAGTGGTCAATGCCAGCCAAATGCATTCCAGAGCTAAGGAGCTCAGAGCGCACATACAGTTGTGTGGAGGAAAAGCCTTCATGCAGGATAGATCTCACGCAGCTAAGTCTACGATGTTTACTGGATTCATAAATGAAGACTAATAAATCAGCTTTTTATTAGGTGAAACGGAGAGAAAAGCAAGTCTAAAATTGGTCATTTGGCAGACTCTTGTTTATGGTTATTTCTGTTAGAAGTTTTATTGTAATTAAATGTACTTTAATATTGAAAACATGGAACAGATGAATAGACAACATGATAACAGTAACTGAAACATGCTTTGATCAGAGATTACTAAGTAGGAAACTGAGCCTAGTACAAATAAAGCCACATTTCCAACGTATCAGTTGCTCCCGAGGGAACATCAGGTAGAGATGCATTTGAGGACCGAACCCATGGGACAAACACACAATATCCAAGTTATAGTCAAAAGAGCAGGTGTCTTTCTAAAGTAATGAAGAAACCTTTTTAAAATTCCTGGGACAACCAGTTCATAACACAACACTGTTTTGTGTGGTCTTACATCCCCAACCGAATGTGCACGTCCAGGTCAAGCAGAGTGGGGGGAATTTATGCATATATTTTGGTGGCTTATGAAGCTGCGAAGACAACATTAATACAGGAAAGAAGTGACACTCTGCAGTGGGGATCACACCACAGCTCAACCTGCCAAAAATCTGAGGGCAATGTGCAAATTAAAAATACAGATGTGTGCCCTGTATAGATGGAATGTTTCTGAATATTGACATTTTGGAAGATGTACATATAGATTCTTTCCTTGCCGTTCCGTAACAATTCACACTTTCATTCACCGGTAGGCTATAACAAACAGGGTCCAGGGCTGGGGATATAGCTCAGTGGCATAAGTGCCTGTCTGACAAGCACAAGGTCCTGAGTTCAATTCCCGGTACCAAAAAAAAAAAAAAAACCCAAACAGGGTCCAAACCAGTTTTTCCAAATCCCATTTGTCTTCATTCCAGAATAGACTACAAACCGCTGTCATACCAGTCCTCGAAACTGCTGCTCCAGGAATGTCATTTCATTTCTCAGAATCCATTCATAGCTCTTCATTACATACTAAATCAATCAGAATTGATCTGTCACAGAAACAAGCACAGTACATAACCACACCTCACTCTCTGCCTCGTCTCCACTCTGCCCTGCTTATGTTCCTTTCTCTTCATTCAAGAGGATGATAATTCCCTGGTAAAACCACATGCCACCCTTGTCTGCTTACCTCTGTTCACGCTGTGGGCTGTGTCTACTGTCGAGGTCATGGCATCACTCTGATCCTACTCCTCTCTCACACCACTTCCACCAATCTCTCCTTGCCCTCTCAATCATCCACATGCTCTGATTTTGCACAGCCCTTTGGAAATGTCTCATGGTGATCAACGGGCCCTCCTTTGTGTCATCGTTGTTTCTATAACTGCCTCCTTCCATTTAAAGATTGTGAGTTTGTACCTCATGGAATGTAACACATTGCTCATAAATGGACAGGCAATGCATATATGCCAGTTTGAACTGAAGGTAGCAGTATCTGAATGAAGCCTCTTTTAGTGTCTGGGTTTTGAGTTTTTAAATCTATAAGTACATTGTCTCTGTTACTTTTCTCTCACTGCTGGGACAAAATACCTGACGCCCAAAATGAAGGAAGGAAAGGTTTATTTAGCTCACAGTTTGTGGAGGTTTCGGTCCATACTTGGCTGTTTCCAAGGCAGGGTGGCATATAGCACAGAGCAACCGTTCATGGTGGTAGAAGAGCAAAGCAACAGGAGCAAAAAGAGAGGAGCTGTGGTAAGCAGCCTCTTTCTCTTCCTTACATATGGAAACTCCAGGGTGGGTACATCACTCCATCCACTCCAGGGCAGGTATAGCACTCACACCCATAATCCCAGCATTGGATCCTGGATCAATCATAAACTCTAAAACCCCGCCCATGACTGCATGAGGCTTTAGGGAGACACTCAGACACAAACCATAACATACATCATCTTAAAGGCCTTTGCCCATTTGCTTTGCTTTTATTTACACACAGCCACAAACATTTAGAATTTTGTTTACTTTGAAAGAAAAAAAACTACTTGGCTACTGTATATACAAGCACAAAAAGGTAAGCACTGTTTCATGGAAACATGTCCAGTTTACTAAGAAGTGTATGGAAAATTACAGAACTAAACATTTAGAAATATTCAAGCATACATAATTAGCATTTTGGTAAAAGTGTATTTTTCATTGTTCATTGAACTGTTGCAATATCTTTGCTTTTAAGAAAATAATGATTCTGCACAGTTAAGTATATATGTGGAATTATTTTTGTGTGTAACTGGTAGATATAAGCCAACAATAAGTTACACATCTTTCCCTTTGCTTTCTAGCTAAAAAAATGATCCCAAACTCTTAAAAGCATATTCTATTCATATATATATATATATATTTATATATATATTTATATATATAAAAAAGTGATTGTTCTGAACATCTTTAATTATTGGAAATTATCTTCCCTAATGTAGTTTCAGCCTTGGAGACTTCTTCCTTTTCTCTTCTCTGTTCATAATCACAGACCAAGGCTTTCTGCCCAGCACCCTGTTCCTCTTACCTAACTTCCCCTCAGAGTACCAAGGTGTTTACTTCCTTCCAAGCTAAGCTCCTCACCTCTGATAATATCTAGTACATCGTTGGCTCCCAATAAAAATTGCTTGAAAAACTGAGTCAACAGCGACGTGGAAGCTGTGTCTCAATCCATGAGATGTCACGGTGTATCTTCCCTACAATGACCTAGCATTTTAAATTCAGTGTATCTGAAACACAAGCATTGCCTTTTCACCCCTAAACTTCCCCACTTCCCTTGCCCTTGGCCCCAGTTTTCTTCTACTGCTATTCTTATATCACTTAGTCTCAAACAGGATGAAGTCATTTCTTTTTATTTCCTGTTTTCTGGTATTTAAATGTTAATTGTTCCCATTATCTTATCCCTAGAGTCTTATTCTGAGCTATGTTTTACATCATGCACTCAATCATACTATCAACTATTCACTCAGTGTTTGCCATTTGACAGACAATGGGTTAAGTTCTGTGTGCATTACGTTAATGGAGCTTCAAATCAACTCAGTAAGAAGATGCTACTATTATTTATACCTTTTGAAGAGTCTTTCTTGCATATATTTATTGAGTATAATGATATATAATTGGATATAAATTTATCTGATATCCAAGCTTTTACATCTCCATCACAGAATTAAGTCTATAATACCTGAAATTTAATTTTTCCCTAGAATAATTTTCTCTAATGAATATTTAGAAATAGTTGCCTTGAAAAAATGTAAAAATTACTTTATTTTGATAAATGAATAGCCTCAAAAAGATAATTTTCTGTTTAACTTTGATGAGGCACCTCAAGCAGTCTCATATCTACATTTAGCGAGATGAATTGTTGTTTACATTTTTGCACTCTCCAAATTGCAAGTATATTATTCAGAGACTGACTTTAGCGCAGCAGTTTCAAATAACCATTTTAAATAAGCAATATAAATGGCCACAACTATAAAATAACTCAGTTCATAAAAATCAGCATACAAATTTTTAAAAGGCATTATTTAAGCTTCCTCATTTGGGTACCATCCTTTATTCTCTCTTCTTGGAGTAGTAACAAAAGATGACTCATATCTATAAAATAAACTTCACAATTAGAAATGAAGATAAAATGACAGATTCAGACAATGATGAAAAATCTGCTCAAGCGAAGGAGGATCTTTACAGCAAAGCTATGAAGCCCTGGGGGAAGAGAAAATCAGTCAGTGTATCTAAGAGAAGCAATTCTGACAAGCGCAGGTTGGTTATGAAATACCAATACAAAGGTTCCGAAATATGTAATATGAAGAACATGTGGCAGCTGTGTCATATTGTAATGACACTGCAAACAACATGTCTTTTTATTTTCTAATAAAACCACTCTTGTGAAATAAACAAACTGCAATAAGCAATTGTTATTCTGATTCTTATAACCCGTGAATACCTATGACTGTCTGTGAATAAATTGTACCGAGTGTACTAGGGAAAAAACCCAGAATGTGCTCAATAGCACAACGCAGAGGGAAGGAACAGTGTACTAGACATCGCTCTCTATCATTTCATATAATCCTCAATACAGGCCAACGATGGTGCTCTATGCATCCCCCTTATACAGGGGAGGTAACTGGGATCTGAAGGTCTCCTTGTTGAAATCACACTCCGAACACCTTGTGAGGCTGAAATGAGCTCTTGATTCTTGATTAGGATTCTGAATTCCTTCCCCTCTGGCACTGTATCTCTCTTCAAGGTTAGACAGAATAGAAAAGCACAGAACATTTGATGTTGACAAATGTACCTGTCACCGTCCCAAAGCCCTAGACATTGACCAGCATGTGGGAGAGGTGGTGGGATACAGATCCGTGAACGCCTAAAGGATCCAGGCATATTCAGGTGAGAAAAGGTAGGAAACCGCAGAAAGTGAGCAAGACCCCTAGTTCTATCCTCCTCAATCCCCGAGGCTCACTACCAAGCAATTTTGGCTTTTATTTGATGGGAGAGGAAGAGGAGAGGACAGGAATAGGACAAGAGAGAAGGGAGGGAGAACTGAGGGGAAGAAGGGAGAACAGAAGATGAGAGTGAGCCTCAAAGTTGGAGAGAATGATTCAGAGGAATTAATATCCCACTCTTCTCAGGAAGTGCATAATTAAAACTTCTTCGTCTTCTGAAACATCTGACTAAAAAAGACACAAGGCTAGAAAGCCTCTTTCTCTCACGTTTTTTTTTTTTCTTTTGCTTCTGTCTCAAGCACTTTTAAAGTTGCCTGCACATTACAGAAGGCTTTGTTAGATTTCCTTTTAATGCCCCAGTGAATATCTGGAGAGTTTCTTAAGTTATATGTGGTGTGGTGTCATTTACACATGGATCTCATGAAAAAGAAAAAGATGTGTATATTCCTGAGTGTGTGAGCTGAGACGGGATGAGGAGGTAATTAAAAGAGATGGCTGAAGTTAATAAAAGCCTGTTTCTTGCACTCTCCATCTCCATCAAAAAAGAAATCTGTCACTCATGAATAAAATATAATCTGAATTTTACATCAGCACTATAAGGTTTCTCATGGAATGTAAGTTTTTTAAAATGTTATTGTGCTATAAAATTTAATGGAAATTTTTTCTTTCCCTCAAAAATAAACTCAAATGCCACAGACATTTCCTAAAAATTCCAGCTGTCTGCTTGCTCCTCTTGTACCTCTACAGCTACTTTATTCTTTCTCCACTGGTAGTTTAAAGGTGTATGCTTTGATATGTAACACCATGTTAAAGATATTAACAGAATTAAGGTTTTTCCAGTGGATGAACCAGTTTAGTTTCATATAATCCTGACATACACTGCAAAATCAGTGTTTTAATTGGGGAACTTCCATATGACATAAAAACTGTTATCCTGATGAGAAAATTGACTTCTAAATCAAATGAGAGGTTAGTCCAACAATTTAACAAGTGTACTAGTGTATGTGTGAATGTGAAATTTTAGAAGGGCCAGGAATTGGAGGAAATAATTTCTAATTTATAATAAAGTCCAAGAGTATTTCTAGTAAAAATATTTTTACATTCTACCACACCCAATGCATTGCATTTTTCCTCTCCTATGCTGTTTTTTCCACCAAAGCAGTCCTAGCCCAAGTACATTTCTTTCCAGCTACAGAATAACTAACCATCCATCCATTCACCTATCCTTTCACTCATTCATTCAGCTCAATTAAAAGATCATTCATTTTGTACCTACCAACCCGATATTAGGCCCTAAGGAATCAAAATGAATAGAATGTACCTGGGAAAAGAAGATTAAAGACATCAGAAAATGAAAAGATACCCACTGCACCTGGAGAGGCAGAACCCATATTCTCAAAATGGCCGTATTCCAAAACTGATACATAGACTGAATGCACTACCAATCAAATTACCAACAGCATCTCTTATAGAATTAGAGGGGAAAAAAATGAAAGTTCATATGCAATCAGAAGGGATCCAGAATAGCAAAAGCAATCATGAATATTCCTCCTCTTGAGGACTTTACAAAGGCTAACAGGTAATCAGGTAATTAAAGTACAATGAGGGAACAGCTCCATTAAATTTATGAACAAAAGGTAGAGAATGATGACTAAACACTCAGAAATCTCTCCTTTCACTGCCCCTCCACACAGAAGGTACAATGATTCACCAAGGAGGTTGACAAAGTACTCCTTCCTGCATCTGGCCTCTGCCCTATGCTTCCCACTGGCTCCTCAAGCAGGCTGTCCATTCTCTCCCACACACTGTGGGATTATGTACACTGTGTTATGTCTGAAGGGTTCTCTCCTACACAGAAACTATCTGACAGCAAGTGTCACCATTTAAATGTGGGATGAATGAAAACAAAAAAGAAAATATCGTGGGCCATCCATACATGAGTCCTATGCATGTGGATTCAATAAACCATGAACTGAAAATATCTGAAATAAATGGCCTGGGCCTTGAATGTGTATAGGCTCAGTTCTTGACAGTTTTCTTTAACCAATTCCATACAAGTATTTACTTAACATTTGCACTGCATTAGGTAGCATTAATATAGGAAAACTATACCTCCCAATCTGCTAGAGGTCAGCTGTGCAGAGTTCCCGTCCCCTTAAATGGAAGAACGAATTCCAAAGGACAAAGAAGGTTAAGAGTAGGAAAGGTTTTGGCAGGGGGGTAAGAGAAATAGCTCCTGAGAGACAGGAGGCGTCCCAAGTCAGGGTAATTTATACACCAAAGTCATGATGTGCATACAGTGTGAGTCAATCTACAATCAACGCATAGGATTACAAGTATAGGCACTTAGCTAATATCAATCCAATAGGAAAGCAGAGCACAGCAAGGGTCTAGAGCTGACATCATTAACCTTGGCTTATCTATGCCTTCTAAAACAGGAACATTTTAGGAAGGGATGGGCCCAAGTGCTCTGGTCACCCACCTGGTGTCTGATGCCTGTCTAGGCTTAATAGACTGGTGGTACTAATTACAATATAGTCTCAAGTTCTGCTTATCCTTTAGGAAAGTACGCAAGTCTGGTTGCTGTGACTTTGTCCTGAGGGCTGGCCTTCTTCAGATGTGATTCCAGTCCCAATTCTGTTATCTTTGGTTTTCACTAAATTCTGTGACAACCCAGTCCCTCTCTGACTGTGTATTAATTTCCATCTAACTTAGCTACCCATAATATTATGAGTAATTTATGTTATATGCAAATACTATGGGACTGGCTCATCTGTGGGTTTCGGTATCTGCGGGTCTCCCACAGCAACCTGTAGTAGATGCCAAGAGACAACTGCAATGACAAGAAAGGAAGACTTTCCTTTAATGTATGTCACAGTGTTCTCTACCCACACTTCTATAACCACTTCCCCAACTTCTCTTACTAACAGAACACTTCTTTTTCTTCTACAAAGGTAAGAATTTAAAATATTTTCTCTTTTAAATGGATTTTCCCCAGAGGGCAAACCACTTACTTACTCTTCTGGCAGGGAAAGACAATAAAGTGTCAGGATGTCTAAGCCAGTTTGAAAATATTCTGGAATTTCTGGTTTCTTTCCCTTGTTTTGACACAGCTATATAACTGTAGACTGAATCTGCACATCAGCTTGAAACATTCACTGCAAGGTATTTGCACAAATTTCAAAATTTATTTTAACACCGTCATCATTATTTGCAATTCAATTGGCAAGGAAGTTGTTTAAAATGTGATATGGCCAGAAAGCACCTATTCGTATTGGTTACTTCAGAGCAGATATTTATGACTTTTTTTATATACTTGAGCTAGTCACCCAGTTCAGGAAAAAATGGTTAAGGTAAATTATTATAAAAACAATTACTACTCAAAGATCTAATGCAGATTAGATTGCAAGTAAAAGAAACCCAGTCTCTATCTCATGCATGTGTACTTTTAATTGTCCAAGCCAATGATGATACAAATATATAAACAGCATTTTAAAAGAATGGAAAATGGAGTCTAACATTATAAAAATATTAAGTGTTTGAATCACGAATAAAAATATACAACAACAAAAAAAACCCCAGCAATACAATAAGAGACTGTGTTAAGTATATTTGGATACATTAGTCAGTACACTATTCAAGGAATCCAGCTTCTGGGATTTCACTTCTATCTGCCACCTGGTGAGTGAAAATGTGTGAAGTTCATGTTATCTGTGACCTTTCCTTAAAAAATTTCATTCCTTAGTCGTATTTTATAGGCGATTAAGCTTTAATGCCTGGAATTGTCATCTGAGGGTCCTTTTCACTTGAAATGCTTCAGCTCAGTGACACCATCCTAAATGACTGCACACGAGGTGACACCACTGAAGGATTTTCTATGCTCCATAGCTTCACTCGGAAGAAGCACTCAAGAGCATTATAAAACCACTACAGAAGGGGCACGTTCTATGTGTTTTGGTCACTTGTTCTTCAAGACTGTCTTAGCAGAGCATCTAAATCCATGAATTTATGAAGTCTTGAGTTGCACAAACTTCACCTCACTCTGTAGCCACCACCTCCAGAGCTTTGGATACATTCACAGAGACTGCCCTATTGCTTGTCTCCACTGAAGGATCTGACATTTATCTAAGGCAATGTGTCCACACATGAGGTTCCTTGCCAAGGGGCTTAGCTCCCCGGGGCCTAGGAACTGGAAATGTGCAAATATTTGCTCAGGGATATGCCTCACAGTTTTGCTTTGTCATATTCTGAAGGACACTGTCACTCCACAACATTGGGAAATTTAGGCTTTGCATGAATAGTACTGGCCAGCGACTGCTATCACAAGAACCACTCTTAGTTCCGGCATCTCGCAGCTGCAAATGTCCTGGGAGCAGGACAAGATCAGGGCTCAGCACAGTTATCTCCAGACTGCCTTCACTGTCTAGCCATAGGAAATTGTACTTCACCCTATCATAAAGCTAATCTCACTCAGTTGACTGACACAATTCAATACGTAATAAAATAGGGTTCTCAGAAGTAAAACTCAGTCCTTAATGCCTCTCTTCTGGTTAGGGAGATTGTAGTGGATTGACAACTGGTGGTCAACTTATAACCCCCAGCTGAACTGAGTAAGCATGGTGCTGGGTGTGGGAGGCCCACCTGGGGACTGTTGCCAGCAGCATAAGAGGCAGAACTGGAGAAGGAGGCTGTTGGGAGCTGAGAGAGGCTGTTGGGAGCTGGTAGTAGCTGTAAGGAGCTGTTGGTTTTCTCAGAGGAGCTTGTCATGCGGGCTTTCCTGATGTACTGGGCTGTTTTCATCCTCTGAGGAGCTCGGGATCTTATTGACACTGAGAATAGCTTCAGTTCACTTTTGGGGAGCTCTGGTCCTCACTTGAGCATCACTTCCTGGCTCAAGAGGTGCACGGCCGGTCTCCTACAGAAGCTTGCTGTGTTGGCTTCCCTGATGGGAACTCAGCTGTCCTGATCAGTGGAGGAGCTCGGGACCTCACTGTTGCTGAGGATGGCTGTGGGACCTTTCAGGGGAGCTCTGGTTCTGAGCGTTGCTTCCTGGCTCCAGCGCAGATCCCTCAGCCTGCTAGTACAGATTCTTCTTCCCACTGGCACAGACTTCCTAGATTCCACCACTGACCTTTGGGCCTTTACAGTAGTTCCATGAAACAAGCCTCCAGCTAGATATCTTGATCTGTAGTGTATGGACAGAATTCCTGCACTCTCTTGCATATCATTATTTGGGTGACTATTATAAATAATCTTATAAAATATGTGTCCTGTATTATATTGTTTCTCCTTGCAGAAATATCCCCCAAACCATAACAGAGATGAACTGAGTAAAATCACTCATGCTTCTCTTTGAGATCATGTCCACAGAAATACACTTAGGCTTGACCCCTCCTCCCCTGTCCTCCTTCCTCTCCCCTCCCCCCTTCACTTCCCCTGTCTCTCTCTCTCTCTCTCTCTCTCTCTCTCTCTCTCTGTCCCCCCCACACACATTTGTGAGTTATTTCAAACAACAAAGGTCTGAGAATAATAAAATGGAAGTCCATGTGCCCCTCACCTATTTTGCTGTATTTCTTTTTGGCTTAGATCACTTTCAAAACAAAACAAACCAAAAAAGAAAATTAAAATATCCAGATACAGTTGGGACTAGTAAATATACCTCCTCAATCCCTCCCTCCAGATTTAGAAGCTATTTTTATATCAATTCTAAACTTTAAAAAAATACTTCTACAACATATGCACACCAGTCTAAGCAAAATAAAAATATTGGATTCGGTGTTTCTGAGTATTGTGTCGTTTACATCACACTACACAATGGCATTGCACCTTTATTTTTGACTCACCATTTGGTTTGAGATGTATCAATATTGATTCAAGCAGCTCCAGTCCATCCCCTTCAAACACTGTGTGGAACTTTACTATATGACACTGCCAGGTAGTTACCTGCTATTCTTTTTCTAGACTTTTTTCCTCTATAAATGATGTTGCAAGGAGCATTAAGTGGACCTCATGTGCCCATCTGGATGATGTTCCAGGTGGGCTCTTGGCTCAGTGAAAAGAAGCAATCTTTTATCTACACCATTAACGTTTTCCAGTGTCAGAGGCTGAACCTCAACTAGCTTAGGTATCCGTGGTACCTGGCATTATGCTTTAGATATTTATTAAGTGTAATAACCACAGGTTTCTCTTCTCTATATGGTATTTGTTGGTGTACCTGTATCAACTCTTTTTTTTGACTGAGGATTATGCCCAGGGCCTTTGTGCTGAGCTGTAACCCCTGACTTCTT
This sequence comes from Chinchilla lanigera, assembly GCF_000276665.1. NCBI lineage: Eukaryota > Metazoa > Chordata > Mammalia > Rodentia > Chinchillidae > Chinchilla > Chinchilla lanigera. The sequence goes on along the minus strand of NW_004955488.1, from coordinate 7,426,952 downwards.
AAAAATTTTTGTAATTAGACAGATTCTGGCTAAGTCACTAAGTTCCCAGGCTGGGCTGGAGCTTGCAATCCTCTTGCCACTGCACCCCATCCCGGAGTGTTGGGATTACAGTACTGTGCTACCATGCCTAGCCCCTGTCTGAATTTGCCTGTAAAATTGTTCATATTCTCGGAACCGGGTCTTGTTACACACCATGTTCTCATTCATCAAGCTGTCATGCACAAATTCTGTACAGTTTATAGGTTTTCCACATTTCCTGAGGGGACTAACAAATTTTAGTCCTTCTCTTTTAATTGTAAAAAGAGTTCTGGGGTTCCTACAGGCAGAGGCGGGTGTGTGTAAGATCACCCATGGACTGGACAACTCTCTGAAACACAAGGAGCTCCAGGACCAAGCTGATCCCTGTGGCAGGGCCATATGATCTCTGTCACTCTGTCGGCCTCTTGTCTTCAGGCATCTCTACTTCTTTTCTATGTCTGTTCTACTCTCTTCTACCTCCTGACCGGCTTCTCCTACTCAACTCACAGGTTCTCCTTTCTCCCACACTCGCTTGCTCTGACTCTACCTTCAGCGAGGGGCATCCTCTCTGCTTCAACTCTGCTAATACGTGGCTCACCAGTGCCTTTTTTTCATCTTTACAAGTCACCTGCCTATGGGGGGAGGACACACGTTGTGAAATAATTTCCTAGCCTAGGCCAGATAGTACACATTTTCAGTTTTATGGATTATAGGTCACTGAATCAAATTACTCAACCCTGATGGGTAGCATGGAAACAGCCTCAGACAATACAAAAATGAATGTGCATGACGGTATTGCAAAACTACTTATGACAGAACCCAGACCTACCAGGACTGACCAGAGCCAGATTAATTTCTGCTTACGTTTACCAATGTAATTCTGGTGATGGTTCAGTTTTGCAGAAAGTGCTTTCGAAGGAAAAATAGGATAGTGATGTGGGGTTGAGAATTCTAACTCATTTTTTAATTTGATAACCGATGGGCTGGGGATATAGCTCAGCAGCACAAGCGCCTGCCTGGCAAGCGCAAGGTCCTGAGTTTGATCCCTGGCACCCAAAACAAAAACAAAAAAACCTAATTTATAATTTGATAGCCAAAAAGGATCCCTTCAAACATAACTAAAATGGATAAAGTAGTAGGAACTCAAATCTTAGTGCTCACAGACACGGCTGGAAAGTGACTTGTCTTGGGGACAAGACACCAAGGCTATACACTGCTTTCAGGCAGCAGAGGCACCTCAGAGGGCACAGTCATAGAGGAAGGGACATGAACCAGCCTCAGTACACTTAATCTCAGCTCTAACGCAACCTCAAACCCCCGCCATCCTGGGCTGGTTGATTCCAATGTTTGATTAAGAAAGGGTTGCTTTGATTTTACTGAAGACTCCGTGTACAGATGCAATAGTACACCATGTGGGCTATTCTATACCCATGCATTTTCCCTATACCGCCATGTTTTGCCAGCATAAGATCAACAAGAACTACAATCTGTTAGACTTGTGTGTATCTGTCATATTTAGTGAGGAAAGTAAACCTTTGAGAAGTTTCACTATGTTTATTCTTAGAGGTGTACACATTTATGGAGTTTATTCTTAAGATAAACTCACCATTTCTGACTAAAGTTATTCTTTACAAGAGTTGCTGATTTTTTTCAAATGAAGAAATGTTTTCACACACTTTCATTATATGTATGTGTACATGCATGCAAACATTTAAAATTCAGTACAGTGTTCTTTTCTTTTTTCTTTTTGGTTTTTTTCTGGTACCGGGAATCGAACTCATGACCTCGCGCTTACCAGGCAGGCACTGTGCCACTGAGCTAAATCCCCAGCACCTCAGTACAGTGTTCTTAACGTGTGATAAGAGAAAGTGATGCATTGAATAATGCTGTCGGAAATCTAATTATACCAAAGTCAGAATGATTTTAGATAACAGACTAAGAATGAAAAAAGGGTGACAATCCATGAGAGACCATTAATACTAACGCATCCCAGCTATAGTTAGACAGGGACAAGTCTTACATATCTTTTACTTCATCCTTGGTCATCTTAGCTTTAGCTTGCTTTCAGTCAAGAGTGCAGCACATCACAGACAGTACCTGGGGAAAGAGGAAATCTCCACATTAACTAGGGAAAAAAGCCTTTCAGAGAAGTGAAAAGTTCCTTTTCATTCAGGCTTTTCTTTCAAAGAACACCATGACATAAGCAAGAAAGGAAATGATGCAAAAATTAAAACTTTTCTCTGCTTTCCAAAGTTACAAGTCCTTAATGGCAAGATTTCAAAAATAATTCAAGGCCAGAAATGGTTTTTCTTGAGCCTGGACATCCAAGATAAGAGGGTCCCAAGAAGTCTTGACTGGACCTATCTAGCCTGTATAGACCAAACCAAAGGCCTCACTACCAGGGGAACGGAACTAAGACCCTGGAATTCTACCTGAAGAGAATTTGCACACCATAATTTCAATGCTACTTAATAGTTACTATTCTGTCACTAATAGCTCTTGCTTCCCACTTATTAGGTTTGCATTCTGATAATGTGTGGTAAGAATGTATGCAAGATCACCTGGCGGTCCTGAAATGCACGGAAGTTCAGGACTTTATAGGGTGCTGGGAGTTAGGAAAATAGTGTACGACACAATTAGCCTGAGCACCCATGTGCTAAGTGTTATATTTAGCATCTACAAAATACTTTTCATTTGAAAAATTATATAGATCTACTTCTCCAACAATCAGCAGTCACTCAACAAACAACCTTTCCCAGAGCTCCCCAGAAAAGGCACATGGCTTGTGTAAGAATGGGGATGGTGGTGGCTGGACAGAGCAAAAGAAGGGACAGAGAACGGGAAGGTATAGGTGATGGGGAGTAAAAGTCCTGTGGAAAAGAAAGGAAAGAAAAGCAGCATCTTTGCTCGTTCTTGACCCATAAGACTGTGAGCCAAAGGCAACTTTCATCAGTAGCAAAAGCAGTTTATTTTACTCCTTCCAGAAACTTTTGATTTACACACATTACATATGGTGTATGTGTATGTACTGCAGATCTTCATTAGACATAGATCCCCTATTTACAACCTTCTCCACTCGAGTTTGATTAGTAGCCCCTAAAATAGACATAGGGCTTTTCAGGTCACTCATAGACATGTGCAGAGCAGCTAAAAGCTCAAGTCTCCTGTTGCCCGTGCTTCCAGGTTCCTACACATGAGGAGACTGCGCGGTGATTTTTCTGGAAAAAAAGTACGTAAAATAAGCTTCACTCAGGAAAGAGCTGCAGTTTTCTTGGCCGTGAGTTACATTTAATAATCAATAATAAACATTAAATAATGTGTCTTTAAACAGAAAACATATAAAATAAGGTTATGTGTTCATTGGTTAATGAAGATATTGTGACAAGAAGGCTTACAGGACTTTACCCTCTACTTCCACTATGAGCAACGATTCAATATTCACTAATTCAGCATTTGCAGTGACTTTACAGAACATAGCAACCATAAATAACAAGAATCTACTACGTGTATAAGGAGTTATTTACAAAATTGAATACTTGCACACTTATACGATATACGCTGTTTTATATCTTCATTGTATTCACAGAATAATTCCTTCCTTTTAGAAACTATGCCATAATATGCTACACATCTCTACCTCATTTCTTTCAAATAATACAGTTTCCCTTGGATTACTTTAACACTGACTTGCTCCTTGATTTAATTAGTTGCTAATGATAGGGCTGTATGTAATTTCTGGTTATTTTAAACGACAAAAAATGCTTCAAGGAACATTCTTGTGCGTATAGTACCGCAAACCACAAAGATCTCTGGATTCTGAGCCCTTGTAACAAACATTCAACAGCCATGACTATCTTTGGGAGCCATCAAAATACTTTAACAGACTGGTATTACACTGCGAGATGCAGATTTGGCCTGTGAATTTAATGCTGTTGAACAGATAGCAGCACTACGCTGAGGATGGGGTCAAGTCATTAGGCTTTCTTTGCTGGGTGAAGGCAGGGTTTAATAATTGCAGAGACTCTTTATGCTGCAGATGGCGCGGACAGAGCTCTGTGTCTATATTCAAGGCTGCCCAGGTAGAAGGCCCCAATAAAGAGCTTTGAAACTAATAGCGCCACACTAACTCTTCCTTGAAGGAGAAAGCAACAGCCATGAGTCAAAGGGAAGGGCAGCCCTCTGTCTCTGCATCTCACCCCTACCTCACTGCTGCCAACCTGTGTTTGTGTCGCGAAGTTGCACGGGACCATCCGTGCAGAGGCTATGGTGACTCAGAGAATGTTGTAGGATTGTAAATATTCAAAACTCAGGGGAGGAATAGAGGATATAGAATTTTGCATAAAAATAAATGGGATACCTTCCCATTCTCTAGTTAACTGCTCTACTTCAAAGTTTTCCTAGATAAAAAGGAAATGCCTGGTGTATAGTACACTTCAACTTCGTGGCATGTAGGCGGCCCATGGAGAAAGTGGTCGTTTATAAACTAATGATTTTAAATAACCACCGAAACTTTTTATTCCCTTATAATTTATTCACAAAACCATGTCATTTTAAGTGTTCATATTAACAATAAAAAGGATATGAGATACATACCAGCACAGAAAACAAATTCAAATTAATTTTAAGCATTAACACATAAGAAAGTCCTGTGCTTGCAAAGCAGATGTGTCTCACCTGTCATGGAGCAGGGTGAGGCTGTCCTGGAGAGGGACATACCTAGCTGCTCCTGCCCACATCTGTTTTGGACCATACACTTGGGCACATATATGTTCACGTTCACTTGAAGTTCTGGAAAAATGTATTTGCCTGGCCCTAATGAGCTTATTGAGTATAATGAAATAGTGTGTGTCGTCATGTTTATACCCACACTTTCCCACTACTGCTTGCTTGAATTCTGGAGAAATTTCCAATAAAATTCTCTTATCCATTGGGTGTGCTGGTGCATGCCTATAATCCCAGCATTCGGGAGGCTGAGGCAGAGGATCATTACAAATTCCAGACCAGCCTGGGCTACAAAGTGAGCCCCAGGCCAGTCTGAACTGAATCGTGAGACCCTGTCTCAAAAACACAACTAAATAAATAAATAAAATTCTCTTATCTGAAAAGAAACCATAATGCTACAACTAACCGAACTATAAACACCTACTTGCTTCTTACTTGATCTGTTTACTTATTAGAGCCAAGCCAGGCAAAACTGTTTCTTCAGAATTTCCAAGACCAAGCCAGGCAAAACTGTTTCTTCAGAATTTCCCTTCTTCACAAGAAAGAAAAACTGTAGAAATTAATGCCTTCTGCTGGCTAATGGGAGCTCCATAGAGGGACAAAATACTCTTTATTATTATACAGACTGACAGGGTACCAGCACACTTATTAATAGAATATCCTTTACATAATAGATAAAGAATAGTATATGAAAGAAATGGCGGTATTCCTTTTTAAAAGAGTACACAATACCTTCCAGGAGAGGAGTGTGAAGGCTGGTGCCAGACCTAAAATTTAAGTTCTTTCTGTGCAAGCTGAACCAGTGCTGGCTCTAATGAGTCATCCCGAGCACACTGTTAAGGTCTGTGCAGCACCAGTTTCCCACGTAAAAGAGGACAGTGTTAGAATAGGTCCTCAAAGGCCCCTCCACCTCTACCAGCCTACTATTTTAGTGTGCAAAAAACAAGAGTCTTGGGCCGGGGATTTAGCTCAGTAGCATAGCGCCTGCCTGGCAAGCGTGAGGTTGTGAGTTCAATTCCTGGTGCCAAAAAAATTTTAAAAAAACAGGAGTATCTGACAGTGTTTTCAAATTTAAACTTTAAGGATGGGCTCTTGTCTGTGTGTTGAAAAACTAAGAGGTTCTAAGATACTTCCTGCTTTCTGAGAAAAACTGCTCAAGTTCAGAGAGCTTGAAAACACAACAGGAAATATCTTGCTATATAATCTTGGCGCCAAATAAATACCGCCGCAAAGTGTTATGTTAATTCACTTACTCATTTATTCATTGAATGTGTGTTTTAGGTGTGCTTACTATTGCATCATTTCCACCTTGGAAGGGCTAGCAGACTACACTGGTGAGGGTGTATAAGAATTACCTTTTAACACCTTGTCTTCTTATTATCTCTGCAACGTCAGATGGTTAGTCCCTAGAGCAGTCCATGATTTGCCCAAGGTCACACATGTTGAGTGCATGCCTTCCAGAGCATTTTCATTCCCTTTGCTGTGGCCACAAAGTTGCCAGTTAGGTTAAAACTCAGGCTGGTTTTTCAAATTTCCCCTACCTAGCACCACTGGAGAGTCTCAGAACCTCACATCTGCCCCTCTACCTAGTATGCCAAAACTCCATCTGAGCCTTTGCTGTCGTCAAGTTATGACAGCATTCATCACCCAGAGCTGCTTTAGCACATGACGCAATGCTGCTATTGCCAACACTTTTTTTTTTTTTTTACTACTCTAAACCTTTATCACAAATCTCAATCTCTCTTCTTTCACAATCTTGCTCTTTGGAATTACTCTAATCTTTCACCTTACAAGGTGGCCCTTCTCCAAGGCTTTTGTATGTGGACAGACCTTTACCCGCTTGGAGAAATTAACATTTTGGCGTTACCTTCCTCCTTCCTAATCTACCCTTTGCCTTCTTTGACTTCCCTCATTTAATCATCACTTATGCAGCCTACTCTGTCTCCTCCTTTTCCCCCCACCACTGTTTGGTGCCTTGTCTCAAACCCTTTAGAACTGCTTTCCCCTTATCAGCAGCTCTCTCACAGCCTGCAACAGTGCTTCCCCACCAGATTTCTCTGCTTGCACAGCAGTTTCTTTATCAGCCTCTCTCTTGGAGCCCCCATTCCAGTTACACAATTGTACCTTGGGGATGCTCCTCACCCTAGGAAGTGCCTTTGGAGATGCTGACTGCGGTGTCTCCACACTATTTACTTGCTGGCTTGTTCTGGCCCTTTTTCCCCAGGACACCGTGTCTTCTTCCTCTGAAACTGGATCTCCTCTTGACAGATGGTGCAGCAGATGCTATCTACCATTTGATGGCTGAGTTTTCTTCTAAGTTCTGGCCTCTTTCCTGGCTGTCTACATTACTACTTCTCTTTCCATGCATTTCTTCATTTCTCTTCTTTGTTATACTTTCACCCTATTGTGGCTTTTCTTTGAGACCAGGTCCTCCTACGCAAACTGTATTTCCCTCATGTGTCTCCTTTCTTTTCTCCTCTGCTCTCCCCACATGGCCAGCCTTCCCTACGCCTCTATCATTCCACTCTTTGCCCAGCACCATGTGATCTCCTTATCCATCATTTCTACACTGGCAATTGATCACCTGCCATCTTTCCCTCCCAAAGCCCAAGTACGCCATGTACTTGGTACGTATGTTCACCTATGCTTCCGGTCTCTACCCAAAGCAGAATTAAGCAAATCCTACATAGTGACAATTCCATCCTCCTGAAACCTTGGAATATGTGATTTTCTGCCTATGAGAAGCTGACTGAAGGCAAACAATTCCAGCTCACTCTTTAGACTCCTTCCTAGTTTTCCATCTTTCAAATTCCCAAGGGGAGTGCTCCAAGCCACACCCTTGCATGCTACATTGCTGTCCCACTTCCACATGCTTATTCTTACCAACCACTCCCTAACTTTACACATGACCCAAGTGTGAAAACACGTAACACATTCCTGCCGACAGATTTATCAAATACACTACAGTATGCTTTGGAAATCTATTGTAAGATTGCAATGTGGAAACAACTTGAATCAACAGGAAATATGATGTACTTGTCTTTAAATCTTTAAATCTATGATCACTTACTGATAACAACTGTGAACTGTGTCATGTACCCTGAATGAGAGGAACATTATGTGTTTCTAGCTAATGTGATAGGTCCTCGACTATTCTTATTTACAGCTATGAAGGCTACCTCACCTCGTGCCATACGTGAACTCATCTTTATTATCCACTTCCTGCCCTGAAGCCTAGAATAAAACTCTACACCCATGAGCTCTGAAAAACAGCTCCAAACTACATGACCCAACTAGTTAAGGAACAGTAATTTGTAAAGCAGTCTGTCAAGTCTGATTGTGGATACAAAAATAATCTGAAATCACGTAAGGGAATCTATCTTGCTAGATATTCTGTGAAAGTCTGGTTTCCATTGTCACTGGAATGTCTGAGGCCACCTTACAGAGAGAAGGAATACAAGGCTGCAGAACAGGTGGTCACACCAAATCAACCAATGGCCAGAAGTCAAGGACTCTTTACCAGGGCAGTTGGCAGTTTGCCAAGATTCTAACCCGCCTCGTTCTATTGATCCTTTGATGGTTCTGAATGTAAAGGAACTTCCCTGACTTCCTTGCAGAAAACACAAGTTGGGTGACCACTTGCACATTCAAGCTCAGTTAAACTGTTGCCTCAAGCACAGTGTCATTTCTCCCACTTAAGAAGGACTTCATGAATAAGAACAAATGGTACAAATGGTCCTCCAGGACAGGAGCCTGTCTTGAAAGTTCTAAGTGGGTTGCCCCAAAGTCATCTGCAGTTCCCTTCAACTCCTTTGCCTTTTCCAGTTGATGGGGTGTTATGGTTGATACATTGTGTCAACTTGGGGAGTCTAGAGGTTTGGCTAAGTGACTCAGCAGGAAGCCAGGGTGCTTACTTTGTATACATCCTGAGCCTGTGGAAGAGAAGGGCATGGAGATTATGTGAGAGCTACACGCCCCTTAGGTGGGGGTAGCCTGTTTACACAGTAAGGCAGGGAAAGAAGCTGCTTGCGGTGATTCCTCCCTTTTGCTCTGGCTGTTTGCTGTTCGGCTGCCATTCCCCCCTTTGCTCTTGTTGGTTTGCTACCTTTTGCCTCGGAGCCAGCCAAGTATGGACTGAAACCTCCACAAACTGTAAGCTAAATAAACCTTTCCTTCCTTCATTTTGGGCGTTGGGTATTTTGTCTCAGCAAGGAGAGAAAAGTAACCAAGACATGGGGTAAACTGAATTGTATCACCTGGCAAGAACAACTTGAAACTAAGTGAATATTACTTTCTTTGCAATGCTTTGACTTGTTTGATGATCTAGTTCAGAAACCCATTTGAAGCTTAAAGAGGCATTTTTGATGAGACACAAAAACATGCCTTAACAATGTAGTGAATACACATTTCATACCTAAACTGCCTACCTGGGAAACAGCAAGTGACACTGTCTGCCTGAAGAACAAGGTCACTTTCCCCATTCCTGGAGGTAGCAGAACAACAGAGAAGAAGTATATCCACAGTGTTCCAACGACAAGGTACACGGGGTGGGGGGGCACTCACATATTAAATAAATGACTGATGAAATTCTAGGTCCCTTAGCTGGGCGGGTTATATTTCCCCCTCATACACAACATTTAAAAAGTTAACTATATCAGAAGCTTAACGAAGCCAGGCATGGTGGCGCACGTCTGTAATCCCAGCACTTGGGAGGCTGAGGCAGGAGGATCACTGCAAATTCGAGACCAGCCTGGGCTACAAAGTGAGCTCAGGGCCAGCCTGAACTGAAGAACGAGACCCTGTCTCAAAAAGACAAAAAAAAAAAAAAAAAAAGCTTAACAAGTACACTGAACATACACAGATATTTTATTTGATTTACTAAAACTTATGGGTTATATTATTTTTTCTTAAATCACTTTGGGGACATAAAAACTAGCATTCCCAAACACAACATTATGAAGCAGCATCAGTCTCCTTTCTATTTTTAAAATGCTTTGAAGTAAAGGAAACGTACTCAGAATGTTTTATTAACTAGAATACTTCGTTTAACTAGTTTAATTACCACTCTTTAAAAATTACTATGATCAGCACGAACCCCTGTGCTGGCTTCTGTGTGGGAATGCCCTCTGAGCTGAACGCCCACCTGCACAGGCAGCTTCTCGAGGGGTCAAGAGGACCAGCAATCAGTGGTTCTCTATCTGGTGATCCTGGAGTTCACTGTGTAAATCTTTTCAAGAGCAGAAACAGGTAAAAGATGCTGGAGCAATGCCAATCTTTGCTTTAATTCTAAGTCAATTCACAGAGATGGTTTCTGAGGTTTGGTAAATAGTAAACTAATATCTTCTAGATGAAAAGTTCCCTGAGGAAATATGCTTTCCTATTCACAGTAAGCCCCTCCAGTTCCCATTCCACAGCCTTACAAGTAGCGTGAGTTCAGATTACCGAAAGAACAGTGAAGAATTACGTCCTAATTTTATCAATCAGAAAGCTGACAGACGGGCCGGAATGTCTATGTGGTAAATATTTTTAAGTTAAGTGACATTTATTTAACTATATGTTACAAACACCCTGGAGCTTTTAAAACATATCTTTTTCTAAAACAGCTCTATCTGACCTCGAAGTAAATTTCTTATTGACTTCTTCATCATAAAAGTAGCAACTTCCACAACGGGAAACAGGGTCTTTCAAAAATTATATGCTAAATGGTTAAGTATTCCTGTATTTCAGAAATAATACATATTAAAAGAACTTAGAGCAGTCTTAAGGCTGCACACTCTCGTTTTCTAAGAAGCCTAAGACTAACTAAAACTCAGAACACCCCAACTAGTATTCTCCCAGTGCATTTCTACCCTCTACATCTGTGTAGAAGCCTCTGCTAATTACCGCATATGTAAAGTAGGTAGCCCAGTTAACTTCCGCAGTACACTGGGAAAGTGGGAGTAGTTAGAGGGCCAAGGCCTCTCTTGACTAAGAGCAGACAGCTTTCATAGGACAGGAAATCAAGGTATACCACAGAGCAAAACTCAGTGAAGAGAAAAGCAGTCCATACAGGTAGGTGCACAGAGAATAAAAAAACCTAAGGGTAGTTTAACTGCAGGGGGAAAAAAAAAATTCAATGGGGCAAATGAGAAGAAAAAAAGAAATGTCCAGGAAAAAATTATGGGGCACGTAAGAAAGAAAAGCATGAAAGATGAATGGGGTTATGTAAAAGAAAACAAGAATTCTATTTATTGTTTTACAGAGAGAAAGAATCCCTCTGAAATCAGTATGGAGCAACCATGTCCTATACATTCAGCATGAAGGGTCTTAAATAAATCACATGACGCTCTTTTAAAATCAATCTTAGATATCAATGAAAGTATAAATTTGGAATTTAATGTTCATCAAAATGGCATTAGGAAATTGTTCATTTGGATCAGCAATACAAGTTGCTACACAATTTGAAACTAAGGAAGCTTAAGGAACTTCCTGTTTGGTGGGAGGGCAGGTTTAAAACATTTAAAAGTAAATTCTGATTAAAAGTAAACAATGAAATTCTATGTCGGTGTGGTGGTATGCACCTGTAATCCCAGCACTCGGGGAGGCTGAGGCAGGAGGATCAAATCCTGTGAATTTGAGGCCCACCTAGGCTACAAAGTGAGTTCAAGGCCAACCTGAAGTGCATAATGACACCCTATCTCACAAAGGCAAGAAGAATAAAATTCTAGCTATATACCATAGAAGACACAAAAGAAGAGAGTACTTTGATTTATATAGACATTAACAAAGTATATGTGAAAAACTAGATAAAAATCCAGTTAAAGGACAATGCAATAATGTAACTAAAACCTACAATACATGATCCAAATAATAAAAACTATGGGAGATAAATAATGGTAAAGAAATAAGCCATGAAGTATATTTGATGGCAGATGGACAAACACTGTTAAAACTCTTCAGTGCTTATTAATTCTGTGATACTTGGTTAACATTATTCTTAGAGCTGGCAGAATGATAAACCAAAAAGCAAAAACTCCATGAGCTTATTATCAGGTTATTTCTCAAAGACAGTCCGCCACCTATAGAAACACAATCCTCTAACACATTATTCAATTTTTCTCTCCTGTTTCAATACCAACCAACCTGTTAAGTGTGAATATATAAATTTAAAACATAGTACTACATGCATATGCATATGGTTCATGAATAATAGTGTAACACCTTGATGCAATGTTTTACTCCTACTTTGCAAATTAAGAAAATGGTATTGAAAGCAACTTGCCCACTGTCATCCCATTGGTAAAAGTAAAATTGGTAACTGAATAGGAACCTAACCATATTTCCCAGTGGCATTTCCTTCAGTGCATATACTGTAATCCATTTTTTGAACCACCAGCATCTAACACATTACCTGGTATGTACAATGGCTCTTAAGTAAACATTAAACTAAACTGTTCATAAGCCAAAGATGAATTGTAACATTGCAATCAGATCATCATGCCACAAACTGAAGAAGTAGAGAATCTAAAATTGCTCCATAAGAACTATAAATGGAAACACTGACCACTGCGACTGAATTTCATGTACACTGAAATTTACACATCCTTAAAAGATGAGACAATTTTCATATTACCAAGAGTAAGTTTAGGTTGTTTTTATTTCTTTTCTTAATTTCTTTGATTGATACTTTGTAGATATATATAATGATCAAATTTATCATAAGAGACATATCTTAATTCTTCATTTTTTCCCATTCCTCACCCCTCCCTTCAAGCCCTCTTCCTCTCCTTATTTACAAAAGCTTTGTTTCCATTTCTTCCTTCTATCCTCTTTTTTTCTTGTCCCTTCTTCCTTTTCCCTCTCCCCGCTCCCTTGTTCCCCTTTAATTTGAACACTGTTTTTATTTCTAAATTGTATTTTATTTTAAACGTCTCATTTTACTTTTAGAGGAGCAAAACAAGGGAAATATAAATAACTTGCACTGACACAAATTCTCTGCTAAAGTGTGTTTTTATATTGTTTGTTTACTTGTGTGCATATGGCCTACATGCATAAATAATATATGTGGATACAAAATGGCAAGTGTTGAGACTATTTTTAAATTCAGGAGTTGATGACTTCAGTAACATTTAGTAAACACATTTTTCAGACAAAATGTTTGCAAAAGATGAAAAGGATCACCTGGAAACTCTGACGCCTATCAAAGAATTTCACTAATGATGAAAAATGCAGTTGTCTGGCCAACCTATCTCCCAGATTGCAACCAAATAAAATTTCAAATAATTTCAATAAATATGCTCATAAATCGTTGAAGAAAAAGGAAAAAAAGAAATGGAAATGGAAACACTGACGAATTATTAAACAGAACGATGAGACGTGGCTCTTCAACAATTGGGCTTCAAGGAGTTTCACAGCACTGGGCTAGGATAAAACATGCTCCACTGGCGCTTTCCTCTGCCAAAATAGCCATTGCAATTAAAAATTAAAACTGGCATGATCTCTTTGCAAGCAATTATCAAAAGGCTGCTGGCTATCTTCTTTGTTTATCGTGTTTCTTGTATCAGGACTTCAATCTACTTTGAAATATTTTTCTCCTATACTTTATTTCTTTTAGATTAGAATATTCCCAATACTAGTATCTTAACAGTTTTAGACATTTCTCATTGTAATACAACAGCATTGTTTACATTTCTAAAAGTAGACTGAATGGTCTACTCATTATATTAACTGAATAGAAAGCAGTACAAATTACATAAGACCTCTTTGCAAACAAGGGAAATCAATGATTTTTAAGGAATTTAGGGGAAAAATACATTGCAGATATCACTTTTTGTAAACAGACTTAGAACAGAAAATATATCTAAATAATAAAATAATTCATTGAGTCTAATGGAGTCTGATGTAGAGTAGCCAGCAGAGTAAAATTCCATCTTCCCAAGGGAAACAGTCGTGTGTTTTACAGATTTGGGTGTCGGTAGGTGAGACACCCAGCATGCAGCAATGCATCCATGCACGTATCCATGCATGAAGCATCTTCTGTGTGGCAGACACTGTTCATCTAGGTGCTGGTGGGATAGCAGTGAACAAGACAGATAGTCCCTGCCTTGAAGGATGAGGGTGGGTAGTAAGCGGACTCCTTCTCCAAGTAGAGCAGGGATGTGTTCTTTTAAGTCTTTTTAGAGAGGTCACCTTGGCTACAGTGGCACACAGATCTGGGCAGTTAGGAGTGAAGTTACAGGGAGCAGATAGGAGGCGTCCCTGCAGCTCTGAGATGAGGAGGGGAAAACGCTCTACTCCGTCTTCCACCATCTTGGTTGGGTCACGGATACTATGAGGAACATTCACAGAAGGAGACTTTGAATCCCAAAAGGACAAAAATGACTTGTTCCAAATGACAAAATTAGTCATCTGAAAGGCCAGGAGCAGAGCACTGGTCTCCTTCTTCTAACCCTTTTCCTTGTAAACAAGTCATCAATATTCCACTTCCAAAATTGAAAGGACCAGGTAGTTCCATTCATTCTTACTCTTTTCTGTAGCAGGCTTCCATGAAATATTATTTACTTACCCATTAAGCAAAAACTTACACATACAAAAACTTACTAAATACAACTGACCTTGCTAAGGGCTTGAGATTCCAAGACAAGGACAAGTTCACCTTCATCCTGAGGAGTCAGCAAGTAGCCCACAATCAGAACACAGTGGGGGAGGCACTGTTATAAGGACAATCCCAGAGCACCGTAGAATCTGAGACCCAGGGCACCTAACTTCTCCTGGTAGCCGGTGTGAAAATGTGCCTGAAAAGAAGCCAACCTTGCATTGAGTTTTGAAGAAACAAAAGTGGGAAAGCCAGAGTGCAAGAAGCGGGAAGAGTCCAAGAGCACAGCGTGAGCAAAGCGATCTGCTGAGGCACAGGACAAAGCAGTTGTGTAATGCTTGGATCAGGTGCATCTTATAGGGCAAAGGCCGCAATGAGGCCAAGAAGACGGGCAAAGGACATGGCAGAAAGGTCCAGTGAGCTCTTCCAGAGAACCTAGTCCTCACCTTAGACTACCGTGCCCATTTCCCCCACTCTTGGCCACCCCTCACTCTGCTAAAACCAGGTTTATGAACTTCCCCACTCCATTGAAGCTGCTCTTACAAAAGCAACCACTGGCTTCTTTCATGATCAACCCAATAAAATCTTACCCAGTTTCCTGTTTTTTTCTGTAGCAGTCCCTTCTGCTGGTGATAATCTTCTTATACAAGGCTTTTCTTGCTTTCATGGAAATAAAGTTTCGCATCTTCTCCTGCTTGATCATGGATTTTCCAGGTCTTTCTGTAGACTCTTCTATCTACAGCTTAATTTTTGGTGTTCCCATGACTCTGTCCTCTATCATGTCCTCACTCTGGATGATCACTTTTTGTTTCTACTCTTCCTTTAACCACCATGAAACTGCTAGACACTTCCAAGTCTAAATATCTGATCTAGACTTTCAGATTAACCTCCACATCTGTAAATGGAGTCATTCCCTCAAACAGTACTTTATTATGTGCCCTCTTACGTGGTAGAAACAGTCCAGTGGAAACACAGTGTCTGGTTTACTGCCTAGTTCCTACCATTTACAATCCCTATCAGAATGACTCAAAAGTAACTAAAACTGAATGAGAATATCTGAACTCTTTATATTACCATAAATATATGCCATGCACCCTTTGTCCCATGTATTAGTGAATGGTACTTCCATTTCTCAAATCACCCAGGTCAAAATGATCCTTCTTCTACCACTCATTAGCCGGGTGAGGACAATCTGACAATTCTACATTCTCTGTGTTTCTCTTATTAAGCCTCTCCCTTTCATTTCCATAGTTGCTTCCCTAGATACTTAGGCAATGCCATCTCAGTTTTCTAGAGAGTCAGCAGACACTTGCAGAATGAATGTATGGATGCAAGATTGCAAGAACGAATGGCAATTTTGAGTCAGTAGGCCATACTGACTCCATTCTGCACCCTCCAGTTCATTTTCCAAGCTGATACAATGCAGGTATTTCCAAAATTCATGTGCAATTATGTCATGGTCATTCTCCTGATTTTCACCTTTCATGACCCAATACTGCCTACAGCAGGGATCCCCAAACCCTGGGCCATGGACCTACACCACTCTGCGGCCTGTTAGGAACCAGGCTGCACAGCAGCAGGTGAGCGACACAGGAGTAAGCAAAACTTCACCTCCAGCTACAGCACTCAGATTATGCCTGAGCTCCCCCTCCTGTCAGATCAGCAGGCATTAAATGCTCACAAGAGCTCAAACCCTACAGGAAGGCACACACAGGGACTGCAGGTTGCAAACTCAAATGAGCTGAGATGATGCTAGCATGGGAGGGATGTAATTATTAAATATTAAAACCCATTAATACAATTTTTAAATCCGCCCCCCCAGTCCATGGAAAAACTGTCAGTCACGAAACTGGTTCTTGGTGTCAGAAAGGTTGGGGACTGCGAGCCTACAGGCTAACGGCTGGAGTATGAAGCTGTCGAAGGCCAAGCACTTGTCTTTGCTTTACCTTCTTTTCCTGCAACTCTCCTCATCCTGCACACTCAATGGTGCCTAGAATTACTATGCTGCCTCAAAATTCCCTATCTTTGCTGCAGTTGTTTTCTGTACCAAGATTTCTCATCTTGCCCCTGCTTTGCCCACCTGAAAACTAACTACACATTTGTCCACACTGAGCTCAGACCTCACTTTCCACAGGAAGACTGTGCTGGCCTTTCTACCTTCATCGCCACCATGTTTTTGTCTTTTTCCAGGAAGCTGTGGAACCTGCCCCTGCAAGGCCGCACCGACATCACTTTGCACTTGTTCGCCGGCCAGCCTGAATCAGCCCAGTGCCAGAACCTCTTCCCTCCTTCAGAACAGAGGCCTTTGTCTTAATAACTTGAGAATTAGCACAGATGAATAAGCAGGTGAATGACTGAACAAGGGAATGATAGTCACCAAAAAGAGTTAGGCAACGGGATGATACGACAAACTTCACATTTTAAGAACAAAACTATGGTGTCAGAGAAGAAAGCTAAGGTTGCGAGCAAAAGCCAAATGATCAGGCAGGAGAATATTACTAATCATCCAAGGGAGCGGCGTTGAGGAACTGGAAGGGACAACAGAAGTAGTCAAGAGAAAAAAAGAATATCTTATAAAAGTATAAAGTGACCAACCAGGACTTAATGGCCTTTTAGATCAGTGGCAGGAGCAACTGAGAGAAAACAGACAGCTTTACAGGTCCTGGCCTCAGTGATTAGACTATTTCTTTTAGTTTAAAATATGTATAGGGCTGGGGATATAACTCCATGGCACAAGCACCTGCCCGGCAAGCACAAGGTCCTGAGTTCGATCCCCAGTACCCAAAAAAACCCGAATAAAATATCTATAAATTCCCCTTTTTATATCAAACCAGGCAAAGATACATTCAACCAGTTACATCTATGTTGGACACCTTTTCCCTGTGTATCTTCTCTGAACCACGCACATATCAATGCAAGTTTATATACGGAACCTCAGCATGCCATCAATCTAATACTTACTCTTCTAAGGATTGTCCTTAAAAGAAGGGGAAATTAAAAAGGAACACACAACATTCCAAGAAAGAAGTCACCTCCTATTTGTGCAGCTCATCTAGCACACTGAAGAACAGCTCCATGGACACACAACTGTCCCTGAGTCCGAAAGAGTAGCAGGGCAGGGATCTTCAAGTCTCTGCTACTTTATAGACTCCAACACAGTGTTTGAAGTAGGTCCTGTTTTGTTGTTGCCAGTTATCCTATCAGTAAGCTAGGCTATCTGCTCTCAAAACCGCATTACATATCATCAAACGATCATTATAATAATGATGTTTGTATATTTAACAAAAATTTGCCTTTACCTATAGCGTAACTTTAAACACACTTTTCTTGTTTCTTGGCAGTAAAACGCTGGTCTACCACATGAATGCATCCCCGAAGTACCTCATTAATCACAGTGCACTTGTTCTTGGCAGCAACCTTAATATGCTGCAAAAACTGTTATTAAAGTAAGATCTGGGGAATCCCAGGCTGGCAGGGAATTAGTTAGTTACACCTCTCTAGAAATTGTTTCCTTATAATTTCCTGTATTATTAATGGTCTTGTTAGACCTACAGCTCAAAGCAACTTTGTTTGACTAATTTAATGTGTAAAGTCCAGCTATTCAAAAACTTATTTCAAATTATAAGCAGCAATTGCCAAAATTGGCCTTTTTCCCCCAGAACCTGCTGTAACTGTATACAATGCTTCCAAAACATGACACTATCCCTTCTCTCTGCATGTTAATGTGGTTCTAGCACCCGTCTCTGCTCAGACATTACAGTGTCAGGCTCTAGACATCTAGAATAACTCTACACTAGCAACAGCTTATTGACAAGTACAGAATTTATTTCCTATCTACCACTAATGACACTGCTAAACAGACAAAGCCTGGTGAGAAGTATCCAGAACTGAACCTTTTAAAAACTCATTTATCACAAAGTAAAAAGACAGTAAAGCCTATAGAAATCGATTGCACACCAAGACAGCAAAAAGAAAACACAGTCTTGAGAACAAAATGTTGAGAAATTCCCATTCACAGTCAAGAACACCACTTAGGAGACCCCAAGTGATGTACCACCCAAGGTTGTCTCCAACCCTCTCTGAATGGATAGTGTACACATAATCAAAAATGAAAGTCTATGAAAGGGATGGTAGGGAAAATTCAGAACCATGAAAACTTTGAGCCTATTCTTATGGAAATCATCCATATAGTGCGTCTTTATTTCACTATTACATGTAGCACCACCATTGCTAATTATTTTCAGTGTATTGTGACAGGTCAAAGTAGTTTATTAGTTTTACTAAGTAATATGGCTCATTACCTATCAATCCAGAAGAGATTAACATGAAGAGTTCCAGTAGTATTTTTCTACATCCCTCACTATAGGATCTACATCTAAATCAATGTCAATCTTAACATCAGTGACTAAGTTAAACCTTCTGATGTAATAACCATGCAATGCAACATTCTCCCCATACACACTCTGAAATGGAAAGTGGGCTGTCATATTCTAATAGTGCACGTTCACATCAACGTGGGGCTGTAAAATTTTCCAGACGCCAGGGCCCCACAGACTGTAGACCAGCGATTTCCTAATTTCTATGTGGTCAAATCCCAGGTTTGCCTATTTACAGAACTAGAACCTTTTCCTATGTCATCTCAAAATATGTTTGCAGTGTTGATGCCAACCTTTCCTCCCAGACAAGGGATATGTATGGATGATAACATCTCATTTTTTAAAAAGAAACCTAGTTCACCTGTTGGAAACACATTTTATCAGGAATAAAGGAGCGTATCATTGACTGGATGTAAGTTTCTCTTGGGCCTCCCAAGCATGGCATCTTTACACTTTAACATTAAGAAGCAAGGAGTAGGGAAGAACTAAAAGAAAATTCGAAAACAGGGGGAAGGACAAGAAAGGATAAACTAGGGTGTAAAGGTATTAAAACTACCCATAAAATGTCCAGATAAACCTAACTGCAACAGGAGAACTGAATGAATGGATATTGTGGCAAAAACAGTAGTAAACTTGAAAGCCACTGAAAGGTTTTAAAAACCTAAAGGAAAAACAAACATTTGCTCGCAATCATTTTCTCATTAAGCATTCTCTGCTAGACGGCAAGGGCTTGCTTAACACACCACACACTTTGGGCGCCATAGAAGCTGATTTAAGCCGCTGCCCAACGCTGGTCGGCGCTGGCTCCAGCGCTCCTGTGCCGCCGCACCTGGGCCGCGCTCCCGCGCCCCGGCTCCCCACGCCGGCTGCAGCGCCGGGCTCAGCCCCGCGGGGCAGCCCGCCTCTCCCCGACCGGGGCCACCTCCTGGGAGGCTGCAAGGTCTGTGTGCACCGACACATTTTCCGTTGGTGGCGGCTGTGGCGGTGGCGAGGCGTGTTTCCGGGCGCACTTAGAACCCAGCAGCACCGAGGAGCAGCTTCCCCCTGCGGCGCAGAGCAGGACGTGGACCCAGGCAGAGCCCGCGAGCGAGCTCCTCTCCAGCCCCTCGCACCCCGCGGTCACCCCTGACCTCGCGGACCCGCGGGTCCCCGCAGCGAGCGTCCTCCCGCGCGCGCCCCGCCGCCCCGCTCGGGGGAAGTTTCTGCATCTCGGGACCTAATCGCGCTCTGCGGTCCACGGGAAGCCCTAGTCCCGCTCGCGCCGCCCCGCCGCCGGGCTCCTGGGACCCCCGGTCAGCGCGAGGTGTCCCCGCCGGGAGGGGGCGGGCGGGACAGGTGGGCCGGGGGCGCGGGAAGGCTGGGCGGGAGACGCGAACACGTGCAGAGGAATAAAAGCGCCACGTGTGCGCGCGCGGGCGGGTGTGCGCGCCCTGCCGGCGGGGTCCCGGGGGGCGCGGGGGGCGCGGTACTTACACGAACGCGTGGTACACGAACGCCCAGCCGCGCGGCCGCTCCAGGACGTTGTACAGGTAGTTCTGCACGCGCCGGTACTTGGCGTTGCGCCGGCAGCTCTGGCCGCTGGAGTAGGACAGCGGCTTCCCCAGCAGGCTCATCCGGGCCCCCTGCTTGC